>NC_142282.1:4602399-4909899 GCF_052056855.1 Sturnus vulgaris | reverse complement strand
TCCCCGGGTCCCCATCCCAGGGATTCCATCCCATCCCAACCCATCCCATCCCATGGATACCATCCGATCCCAGAGATCCCATCCCAGGGATCCCATCCCATCCCAGGGATCCCATCCCATCCCCACCCATCCCATCCCATCCTGCCCCATCCCATCCCATCCTATCCCATCGCATCCCATCCCATCCCATCCTAGGGATAGCATACCAGGTATACCATCCCATCCCAGGGATCCCATTCCGTACCATCCCAGGGATCCCATTCCATCCCATCCCATCCCATGGATCCCATCCCATCCCAACCCATTGTAGCCAATCCAATCCCATCCCACTCCATCCCATCCCATCCAATCCCATCCCATCCCATCCCATCGCAGGGATCCCATCCCATCCCGTCCTATCCCATCCCATCCCACCCCATCCCATCCCATCCCATCCCATCCCATCCCATCCCATCCCATCCCATCCCATCCCAGCGATCTCATCCCAGGGATTCCATCCCATCCCAGGTATCCCATCCCAACCAGTCCCAACCCAGGGATCCCATCCCACCCCATCCCATCCCATTCCACCCCATCCCATCCCATCCCATCCCATCCCATCCCATCCCACATATCCCATCCCAGGGATCCCATCCCATGCCAGGGATCCCATCCCATCCCATTCCAGGGATCCCATCCCATCCCAGTGAACACATCCCATCTCAGGGATCCCATCCCATCCCAGGGATCCCATCCCATCCCATCCCAGGGATCCCATCCGATCCCATCCCATCCAATCCGATCCCATCCCATCCCATCCCATCCCATCCCATCCCATCCCATCCCATCCCATCCCATCTCATCCCGCGGATCCCATGCCATGGCATCCCATCCCATCCCATCCCAGGGATCCCATCCCATCCCAGGGATCCCATCCCATCCCATCCCAGGGATCCCATCCGATCCCATCCCATCCAATCCGATCCCATCCCATCCCATCCCATCCCATCCCATCCCATCCCATCTCATACCGCGGATCCCATGCCATGGCATCCCATCCCATCCCATCCCAGGGATCCCGTCCCATCCAAACCCATCCCATCACATCCCATCCCATTGTAGCCCATCCCATCCCTTCCCACCCCATCCCATCCCGTCCCATCACATCCCATCCCAGGGATCCCATCCCAGGGATCCCATCCCATCCCAGGGATCACATCCCTTCCCATCCCAGGGATCCCATCCGATCCCATCCCATCCAAGCCCATCCCATCCCATCCGATCCCATCCCATCCCATCCCATCCCATCCCATCCCATCCCATCCCATCCCATCCCATCCCATCCCATCCCATCCCATCCCATCTCATCCCGCGGATCCCATGCCATGGCATCCCATCCAAAACCATCCCATCCAAACCCATCCCATCCCATCCCATCCCATCCCATCCCAAACCCATCCCATCCCATCCCATCCCATCCCATCCCATCCCATCCCATCCCATCCCATCCCATCCCATCCCATTGTAGCCCATCCCAACCCTTCCCACCCCATCCCATCCCATCCCGTCCCATCACATCCCATCCCAGATATCCCATCCCAGGGATCCCATCCCATCCCAGGGATCCCATCCCATCCCATCCCAGGGATCCCATCCCATCCCATCCCATCCCATCCCATCCCATCCCATCCCATCCCAGGGATCCCATACCAGAGATCCCATCCCCGGGTCCCCATCCCAGGGATTCCATCCCATCCCAACCCATCCCATCCAATGGTTACCATCCCATCCTAGAGATCCCATCCCAGGGATCCCATCCCATCCCAGGGAACCCATCCCATCCCAACCCATCCCATCCCATCCTACCCCATCCCATCCCATCCCATCCCATCCCATCCCATCCCATCCCATCCCATCCCAGGCATCCCATCCGATCCCATCCAAGGGATCCCATCCCATCCAATCCCATCCCAGGGATCCCATCCCATCCCATCCCATCCCATCCCAGGGATCCCATCCCATGGAACCCATCCCAACCCAGGGATCCCATCCCATTCCAACCCATCCAATCCCATCCCAGGGATCCCATCCCAGAGATTCCATCCCATCCCAGGGATGCCATCCCAGGGATTCGATCCCAACCCAGGGATCCCATCCTATCCCAGGGATTCCATCCCATCCCATCCCATCCCAGGGATCACATTCCAGGGATCCCATCCCAGGGATCCCATCCCATCCCAGGGATCCCATCCCATCCCATCCCATCCCATCCCAAGGATCCCATACCAGGGATCCCATCCCATCCCCGGGTCCCCATCCCAGGGATTCCATCCCATCCCAACCCATCCCATCCCATGGATACCATCCGATCCCAGAGATCCCATCCCAGGGATCCCATCCCAGGGATCCCATCCCATCCCAACCCATCCCATCCCATCCTACCCCATCCCATCCCATCCTATCCTATCCCATCCCATCCCATCCCATCCCATCCCATCCCATCGTAGGGATCCCATACCAGGTATCCCATCCCAGGGATCCCATTCCGTACCATCCCAGGGATCCCATTCCATTCCATCCCATCCCATCCCATCAATCCCATCCCATCCCAAACCATTGTAGCCAATCCCATCCCATCCCACCCCATCCCATCCAATCCCATCCCACCCCATCCCATCCCATCCCATCCCATCCCATCCCATCCCATCCCATCCCATCCCATCCCATCCCAGGGACACCATCCCAGGGATACCATACCATCCCAACCCATCCCATACCATCCCATCCCATCGCAGGGATCCCATCCCATCCCATTCCATCCCATCCCATCACATCCCATCCCAGCGATCTCATCCCAGGAATTCCATCCCATCCCATTGTAGCCCATCCCATCCCTTCCCACCCCATCCCATCCCATCCCGTCCCATCACATCCCATCCCAGATATCCCATCCCAGGGATCCCATCCCATCCCATCCCATCCAATCCCATCCCATCCCATCCCATCCCATCCCATCCCATCCCATCCCATCCCATCCCATTCCAGGGATCCAATCCCATCCCAGTGAACACATCCCATCTCAGGGATCCCATCCCATCCCAGGGATCCCATCCCATCCCATCCCAGGGAGCCCATCCGATCCCATCCCAGGGATCCCATCCCATCCCAACCAATCCCATCCCATCCCACCCCATCCCATCCCATCCCATCCCATCCCATCCCATCCCATCCCATCCCTTCCCATCCCATCCCATCCCAGGGATCCCATCCCATCCCATCCCAGGGATCCCATCCGATCCCATCCCATCCAATCCGATCCCATCCCATCCCATCCCATCCCATCCCATCCCATCCCATCCCATCCCATCCCATCTCATCCCGCGGATCCCATGCCATGGCATCCCATCCCATCCCATCCCAGGGATCCCATCCCATCCCTTTCCATCCCATCCCATCCCTTCCCATCCCATCCCATCCCATCCCATCCCATCCCATCCCATCCCATCCTAGGGATCCCATCACAGGGACCCCATCCCTGGGATCCCATCCCATCCCATCCCATCCCATCTCATCCCGCGGATCCCATGCCATGGCATCCCATCCCATCCCATCCCAGGGATCCCGTCCCATCCAAACCCATCCCATTCCACCCCATCCCATCCCATCCCATCCCATCCCATCCCATCCCATCCCATCCCATCCCATCCCATCCCACTTATCCCATCCCACGGATCCCATCCCATGCCAGGGATCCCATCCCATCCCATTCCAGGGATCCCATCCCATCCCAGTGAACACATCCCATCTCAGGGATCCCATCCCATCCCAGGGATCCCATCCCATCCCATCCCAGGGATCCCATCCGATCCCATCCCATCCAATCCGATCCCATCCCATCCCATCCCATCCCATCCCATCCCATCCCATCCCATCCCATCCCATCTCATCCCGCGGATCCCATGCCATGGCATCCCATCCCATCCCATCCCAGGGATCCCATCCCATCCCAGGGATCCCATCCCATCCCATCCCAGGGATCCCATCCCATCCCATCCCATCCAATCCGATCCCATCCCATCCCATCCCATCCCATCCCATCTCATCCCGCGGATCCCATGCCATGGCATCCCATCCCATCCCATCCCAGGGATCCCGTCCCATCCAAACCCATCCCATCCCATCCCATCACATCCCATCCCATTGTAGCCCATCCCATCCCTTCCCACCCCATCCCATCCCGTCCCATCACATCCCATCCCAGATATCCCATCCCAGGGATCCCATCCCATCCCAGGGATCACATCCCTTCCCATCCCAGGGATCCCATCCGATCCCATCCCATCCAAGCCCATCCCATCCCATCCGATCCCATCCCATCCCATCCCATCCCATCCCATCCCATCCCATCCCATCCCATCCCATCTCATCCCGCGGATCCCATGCCATGGCATCCCATCCCATCCCAGGGATCCCGTCCCATCCAAACCCATCCCATCCCATCCCATCCCATCCCATCACATACCATCCCATCCCATCCCATCCCATCCCATCCCATCCCAGGGATCCCATACCAGAGATCCCATCCCCGGGTCCCCATCCCAGGGATTCCATCCCATCCCAACCCATCCCATCCAATGGTTACCATCCCATCCTAGAGATCCCATCCCAGGGATCCCATCCCATCCCAGGGAACCCATCCCATCCCAACCCATCCCATCCCATCCTACCCCATCCCATCCCATCCCATCCCATCCCATCCCATCCCATCCCAGGCATCCCATCCGATCCCATCCAAGGGATCCCATCCCATCCAATCCCATCCCAGGGATCCCATCCCATCCCATCCCATCCCATCCCAGGGATCCCATCCCATGGAACCCATCCCAACCCAGGGATCCCATCCCATTCCAACCCATCCAATCCCATCCCAGGGATCCCATCCCAGAGATTCCATCCCATCCCAGGGATGCCATCCCAGGGATTCGATCCCAACCCTGGGATCCCATCCTATCCCAGGGATTCCATCCCATCCCATCCCATCCCAGGGATCACATTCCAGGGATCCCATCCCAGGGATCCCATCCCATCCCAGGGATCCCATCCCATCCCATCCCATCCCATCCCATCCCATCCCAAGGATCCCATACCAGGGATCCCATCCCATCCCCGGGTCCCCATCCCAGGGATTCCATCCCATCCCAACCCATCCCATCCCATGGATACCATCCGATCCCAGAGATCCCATCCCAGGGATCCCATCCCAGGGATCCCATCCCATCCCAACCCATCCCATCCCATCCTACCCCATCCCATCCCATCCTATCCTATCCCATCCCATCCCATCCCATCCCATCCCATCCCATCGTAGGGATCCCATACCAGGTATCCCATCCCAGGGATCCCATTCCGTACCATCCCAGGGATCCCATTCCATTCCATCCCATCCCATCCCATCAATCCCATCCCATCCCAAACCATTGTAGCCAATCCCATCCCATCCCACCCCATCCCATCCAATCCCATCCCACCCCATCCCATCCCATCCCATCCCATCCCATCCCATCCCATCCCATCCCATCCCATCCCATCCCATCCCATCCCAGGGACACCATCCCAGGGATACCATACCATCCCAACCCATCCCATACCATCCCATCCCATCGCAGGGATCCCATCCCATCCCATTCCATCCCATCCCATCACATCCCATCCCAGCGATCTCATCCCAGGAATTCCATCCCATCCCATTGTAGCCCATCCCATCCCTTCCCACCCCATCCCATCCCATCCCGTCCCATCACATCCCATCCCAGATATCCCATCCCAGGGATCCCATCCCATCCCATCCCATCCAATCCCATCCCATCCCATCCGATCCCATCCCATCCCATCCCATCCCATCCCATCCCATCCCATCCCATCCCATTCCAGGGATCCAATCCCATCCCAGTGAACACATCCCATCTCAGGGATCCCATCCCATCCCAGGGATCCCATCCCATCCCATCCCAGGGAGCCCATCCGATCCCATCCCAGGGATCCCATCCCATCCCATCCCATCCCATCACATACCATCCCATCCCATCCCATCCCATCCCATCCCATTGTAGCCCATCCCATCCCTTCCCATCCCATCCCATCCCGTCCCATCACATCCCATCCCAGATATCCCATTCCAGGGATCCCATCCCATCCCAGGGATCCCATCCCATCCAATCCCATCCCATCCCATCCCATCCCATCCCATCCCAGGGATCCCATACCAGGGATCCCATCCCATCCCCGGGTCCCCACCCCAGGGATTCCATCCCATCCCAACCCATCCCATCCCATGGATACCATCCGATCCCAGAGATCCCATCCCAGGGATCCCATCCCAGGGATCCCATCCCATCCCAACCCATCCCATCCCATCCTATCCTATCCCATCCCATCCCATCCCATCCCATCCCATCCCATCCCATCCCATCCCATCCCATCCCATCGTAGGGATCCCATACCAGGTATCCCATCCCAGGGATCCCATTCCGTACCATCCCAGGGATCCCATTCCATCCCATCCCATCCCATCGATCCCATCCCATCCCAAACCATTGTAGCCAATCCCATCCCATCCCACCCCATCCCATCCAATCCCATCCCACCCCATCCCATCCCATCCCATCCCATCCCATCCCATCCCATCCCATCCCATCCCATCCCATCCCATCCCATCCCATCCCATCCCATGCCAGGGACACCATCCCAGGGATACCATACCATCCCAACCCATCCCATACCATCCCATCCCATCGCAGGGATCCCATCCCATCCCATTCCATCCCATCCCATCACATCCCATCCCAGCGATCGCATCCCAGGGATTCCATCCCATCCCATTGTAGCCCATCCCATCCCTTCCCACCCCATCCCATCCCATCCCGTCCCATCACATCCCATTCCAGATATCCCATCCCAGGGATCCCATCCCATCCCATCCCATCCAATCCCATCCCATCCCATCCCATCCCATCCCATCCCATCCCATCCCATCCCATCCCATCCCATCCCATCCCATCCCATCCCATCCCATCCCATCCCATTCCAGGGATCCAATCCCATCCCAGTGAACACATCCCATCTCAGGGATCCCATCCCATCCCAGGGATCCCATCCCATCCCATCCCATCCCATCCCATCCCAAGGATCCCATACCAGGGATCCCATCCCATCCCCGGGTCCCCATCCCAGGGATTCCATCCCATCCCAACCCATCCCATCCCATGGATACCATCCGATCCCAGAGATCCCATCCCAGGGATCCCATCCCAGGGATCCCATCCCATCCCAACCCATCCCATCCCATCCTACCCCATCCCATCCCATCCTATCCTATCCCATCCCATCCCATCCCATCCCATCCCATCCCATCCCATCCCATCCCATCCCATCCCATCCCATCCCATCGTAGGGATCCCATACCAGGTATCCCATCCCAGGGATCCCATTCCGTACCATCCCAGGGATCCCATTCCATCCCATCCCATCCCATCCCATCGATCCCATCCCATCCCAAACCATTGTAGCCAATCCCATCCCATCCCACCCCATCCCATCCAATCCCATCCCACCCCATCCCATCCCATCCCATCCCATCCCATCCCATCCCATCCCATCCCATCCCATCCCATCCCATCCCATCCCATCCCAGGGACACCATCCCAGGGATACCATACCATCCCAACCCATCCCATCCCATCCGATCCCATCCCAGGGATCCCATCCCATACCATCCCATCCCATCGCAGGGATCCCATCCCATCCCATTCCATCCCATCCCATCCCATCCCACGGATTTCATCCCAGGGATTCCATCCCATCCCAGGTATCCCATCCCAACCAATCCCAACCCAGGGATCCCATCCCATCCCATCCCATCTCATCCCATCCCATCCCAGGGATCCCATCCCATCCCAGGGATCCCATCCCATCCCAGGGATCCGATCCCATCCCAACCCATCCCATCCCATCCTACCCCATCCCATCCTATCCCATCCCATCCCATCCCATCCCATCCCATCCCATCCCATCCCATCCCATCCCAGGGATCCCATTCCGTACCATCCCAGGTATCCTATTTCATCCTATCCCATCCCATCCCATTGATCCCATCCCATCCCAACCCATTGTAGCCAATCCCATCCCATCCCATCCCATCCCATCCCACCCCATCCCATCCAATCCCATCCCATCCCATCCCATCCCATCCCATCCCATCCCATCCCATCCCATCCCAGCGATCTCATCCCAGGGATTCCATCCCATCCCAGGTATCCCATCCCATCCAATCCCAGGGATCCCATCCCATCCAATCCCAGGGATCCCATCCCATCCCATCCCATCTCACCCCATCCCATCCCAGGGATCACATCCCATCCCACGGATGCCATCCCATCCCATCCCAGGCATCCCATCCGATCCCATCCAAGGATCCCATCCCATCCCATGCCATCCCATCCCATCCCAGGCATCCCATCCCATCCCATCCCAGGGATCCCACCCCATCCCATCCCATCCCAGGGATCCCATCCCATGGAACCCATCCCAACCCAGGGATCCCATCCCATTCCAACCCATCCAATCCCATCCCAGGGATCCCATCCCAGAGATTCCATCCCATCCCAGGGATGGCATCCCAGGGATTCGATCCCAACCCAGGGATCCCATCCTATCCCAGGGATCCCATCCCAGGGATTCCATCCCATCCCAGGGATCCCATCCCATCCCAGGGATCACATTCCAGGGATCCCATCCCAGGGATCCCATCCCATCCCCGGGTCCCCATCCCAGGGATTCCATCCCATCCCAACCCATCCCATCCCATGGATACCATCCGATCCCAGAGATCCCATCCCAGGGATCCCATCCCATCCCAGGGATCCCATCCCATCCCAACCCATCCCATCCCATCCTGCCCCATCCCATCCCATCCTATCCCATCGCATCCCATCCCATCCCATCCCATCCTAGGGATAGCATACCAGGTATACCATCCCATCCCAGGGATCCCATTCCGTACCATCCCAAGGATCCCATTCCATCCCATCCCATCCCATGGATCCCATCCCATCCCAACCCATTGTAGCCAATCCAATCCCATCCCACTCCATCCCATCCCATCCAATCCCATCCCTTCCCATCCCATCGCAGGGATCCCATCCCATCCCGTCCCATCCCATCCCATCCCACCCCATCCCATCCCATCCCATCCCATCCCATCCCATCCCATCCCATCCCAGCGATCTCATCCCAGGGATTCCATCCCATCCCAGGTATCCCATCCCAACCAGTCCCAACCCAGGGATCCCATCCCACCCCATCCCATCCCATTCCACCCCATCCCATCCCATCCCATCCCATCCCATCCCATCCCATCCCATCCCATCCCATCCCATCCCACATATCCCATCCCAGGGATCCCATCCCATGCCAGGGATCCCATCCCATCCCATTCCAGGGATCCCATCCCATCCCAGTGAACACATCCCATCTCAGGGATCCCATCCCATCCCAGGGATCCCATCCCATCCCATCCCAGGGATCCCATCCGATCCCATCCCATCCAATCCGATCCCATCCCATCCCATCCCATCCCATCCCATCCCATCTCATCCCGCGGATCCCATGCCATGGCATCCCATCCCATCCCATCCCAGGGATCCCATCCCATCCCAAGGATCCCATCCCATCCCATCCCAGGGATCCCATCCGATCCCATCCCATCCAATCCGATCCCATCCCATCCCATCCCATCCCATCCCATCCCATCCCATCCCATCCCATCCCATCTCATACCGCGGATCCCATGCCATGGCATCCCATCCCATCCCATCCCATCCCAGGGATCCCGTCCCATCCAAACCCATCCCATCACATGCCATCCCATTGTAGCCCATCCCATCCCTTCCCACCCCATCCCATCCCGTCCCATCACATCCCATCCCAGATATCCCATCCCAGGGATCCCATCCCATCCCAGGGATCACATCCCTTCCCATCCCAGGGATCCCATCCGATCCCATCCCATCCAAGCCCATCCCATCCCATCCGATCCCATCCCATCCCATCCCATCCCATCCCATCCCATCCCATCCCATCCCATCCCATCCCATCTCATCCCGCGGATCCCATGCCATGGCATCCCATCCAAAACCATCCCATCCAAACCCATCCCAGGAATTCCATCCCATCCCATCCCAAACCCATCCCATCCCATCCCATCCCATCCCATCCCATCCCATCCCATCCCATCCCATCCCATCCCATCCCATTGTAGCCCATCCCAACCCTTCCCACCCCATCCCATCCCATCCCGTCCCATCACATCCCATCCCAGATATCCCATCCCAGGGATCCCATCCCATCCCAGGGATCCCATCCCATCCCATCCCAGGGATCCCATCCGATCCCATCCCATCCCATCCCATCCCATCCCATCCCATCCCAGGGATCCCATAGCAGAGATCCCATCCCCGGGTCCCCATCCCAGGGATTCCATCCCATCCCAACCCATCCCATCCAATGGTTACCATCCCATCCCAGAGATCCCATCCCAGGGATCCCATCCCATCCCAGGGAACCCATCCCATCCCAACCCATCCCATCCCATCCTACCCCATCCCATCCCATCCCATCCCATCCCATCCCATCCCATCCCATCCCATCCCAGGCATCCCATCCGATCCCATCCAAGGGATCCCATCCCATCCAATCCCATCCCAGGGATCCCATCCCATCCCATCCCATCCCATCCCAGGGATCCCATCCCATGGAACCCATCCCAACCCAGGGATCCCATCCCATTCCAACCCATCCAATCCCATCCCAGGGATCCCATCCCAGAGATTCCATCCCATCCCAGGGATGCCATCCCAGGGATTCGATCCCAACCCAGGGATCCCATCCTATCCCAGGGATTCCATCCCATCCCATCCCATCCCAGGGATCACATTCCAGGGATCCCATCCCAGGGATCCCATCCCATCCCATCCCATCCCATCCCATCCCATCCCATCCCATCCCATCCCAAGGATCCCATACCAGGGATCCCATCCCATCCCCGGGTCCCCATCCCAGGGATTCCATCCCATCCCAACCCATCCCATCCCATGGATACCATCCGATCCCAGAGATCCCATCCCAGGGATCCCATCCCAGGGATCCCATCCCATCCCAACCCATCCCATCCCATCCTACCCCATCCCATCCCATCCTATCCTATCCCATCCCATCCCATCCCATCCCATCCCATCCCATCCCATCGTAGGGATCCCATACCAGGTATCCCATCCCAGGGATCCCATTCCGTACCATCCCAGGGATCCCATTCCATCCCATCCCATCCCATCCCATCCATCCCATCCCATCCCAAACCATTGTAGCCAATCCCATCCCATCCCACCCCATCCCATCCAATCCCATCCCACCCCATCCCATCCCATCCCATCCCATCCCATCCCATCCCATCCCATCCCATCCCAGGGACACCATCCCAGGGATACCATACCATCCCAACCCATCCCATACCATCCCATCCCATCGCAGGGATCCCATCCCATCCCATTCCATCCCATCCCATCACATCCCATCCCAGCGATCTCATCCCAGGAATTCCATCCCATCCCATTGTAGCCCATCCCATCCCTTCCCACCCCATCCCATCCCATCCCGTCCCATCACATCCCATCCCAGATATCCCATCCCAGGGATCCCATCCCATCCCATCCCATCCAATCCCATCCCATCCCATCCGATCCCATCCCATCCCATCCCATCCCATCCCATCCCATCCCATCCCATCCCATCCCATCCCATTCCAGGGATCCAATCCCATCCCAGTGAACACATCCCATCTCAGGGATCCCATCCCATCCCAGGGATCCCATCCCATCCCATCCCAGGGAGCCCATCCGATCCCATCCCAGGGATCCCATCCCATCCCAACCAATCCCATCCCATCCCACCCCATCCCATCCCATCCCATCCCATCCCATCCCATCCCATCCCATCCCATCCCATCCCTTCCCATCCCATCCCATCCCATCCCATCCCATCCCATCCCATCCCATCCCATCCCATCCCATCCCAGGGATCCCATCCCAGGGATCTTATTTCATCCCAGGGATCCCATCCCATCCCTTTCCATCCCATCCCATCCCTTCCCATCCCATCCCATCCCATCCCATCCCATCCCATCCCATCCCATCCCATCCCATCCCAGGGATCCCATCACAGGGACCCCATCCCTGGGATCCCATCCCATCCCATCCCATCCCATCTCATCCCGCGGATCCCATGCCATGGCATCCCATCCCATCCCATCCCAGGGATCCCGTCCCATCCAAACCCATCCCATTCCACCCCATCCCATCCCATCCCATCCCATCCCATCCCATCCCACATATCCCATCCCAGGGATCCCATCCCATGCCAGGGATCCCATCCCATCCCATCCCAGGGATCCCATCCGATCCCATCCCATCCAATCCGATCCCATCCCATCCCATCCCATCCCATCCCATCCCATCCCATCCCATCCCATCCCATCCCAGGGATCCCGTCCCATCCAAACCCATCCCATCACATGCCATCCCATTGTAGCCCATCCCATCCCTTCCCACCCCATCCCATCCCGTCCCATCACATCCCATCCCAGATATCCCATCCCAGGGATCCCATCCCATCCCAGGGATCACATCCCTTCCCATCCCAGGGATCCCATCCGATCCCATCCCATCCAAGCCCATCCCATCCCATCCGATCCCATCCCATCCCATCCCATCCCATCCCATCCCATCCCATCCCATCCCATCCCATCCCATCCCATCTCATCCCGCGGATCCCATGCCATGGCATCCCATCCAAAACCATCCCATCCAAACCCATCCCATCCCATCCCATCCCATCCCATCCCAAACCCATCCCATCCCATCCCATCCCATCCCATCCCATCCCATCCCATCCCATCCCATCCCATTGTAGCCCATCCCAACCCTTCCCACCCCATCCCATCCCATCCCGTCCCATCACATCCCATCCCAGATATCCCATCCCAGGGATCCCATCCCATCCCAGGGATCCCATCCCATCCCATCCCAGGGATCCCATCCGATCCCATCCCATCCCATCCCATCCCATCCCATCCCATCCCAGGGATCCCATAGCAGAGATCCCATCCCCGGGTCCCCATCCCAGGGATTCCATACCATCCCAACCCATCCCATCCAATGGTTACCATCCCATCCCAGAGATCCCATCCCAGGGATCCCATCCCATCCCAGGGAACCCATCCCATCCCAACCCATCCCATCCCATCCTACCCCATCCCATCCCATCCCATCCCATCCCATCCCATCCCATCCCATCCCATCCCATCCCATCCCATCCCATCCCAGGCATCCCATCCGATCCCATCCAAGGGATCCCATCCCATCCAATCCCATCCCAGGGATCCCATCCCATCCCATCCCATCCCATCCCAGGGATCCCATCCCATGGAACCCATCCCAACCCAGGGATCCCATCCCATTCCAACCCATCCAATCCCATCCCAGGGATCCCATCCCAGAGATTCCATCCCATCCCAGGGATGCCATCCCAGGGATTCGATCCCAACCCAGGGATCCCATCCTATCCCAGGGATTCCATCCCATCCCATCCCATCCCAGGGATCACATTCCAGGGATCCCATCCCAGGGATCCCATCCCATCCCAGGGATCCCATCCCATCCCATCCCATCCCATCCCATCCCATCCCATCCCATCCCAAGGATCCCATACCAGGGATCCCATCCCATCCCCGGGTCCCCATCCCAGGGATTCCATCCCATCCCAACCCATCCCATCCCATGGATACCATCCGATCCCAGAGATCCCATCCCAGGGATCCCATCCCAGGGATCCCATCCCATCCCAACCCATCCCATCCCATCCTACCCCATCCCATCCCATCCTATCCTATCCCATCCCATCCCATCCCATCCCATCGTAGGGATCCCATACCAGGTATCCCATCCCAGGGATCCCATTCCGTACCATCCCAGGGATCCCATTCCATCCCATCCCATCCCATCCCATCCATCCCATCCCATCCCAAACCATTGTAGCCAATCCCATCCCATCCCACCCCATCCCATCCAATCCCATCCCACCCCATCCCATCCCATCCCATCCCATCCCATCCCATCCCATCCCATCCCATCCCATCCCATCCCATCCCAGGGACACCATCCCAGGGATACCATACCATCCCAACCCATCCCATACCATCCCATCCCATCGCAGGGATCCCATCCCATACGAGGGATCACATTCCAGGGATCCCATCCCAGGGATCCCATCCCATCCCAAGTAACCCATCCCATGGATCCCACCCCAGGGATCCCAACCCTTCCCAGGGATCCCATCCCAGGGATCCCGTCCCATCCCAGCTATCCCATCCCAGGGATTCCATCCCATCCCAGGGATCCCATTTCATCTGTTCCCATCCCAGGGATCCCATCCCATCCCATCCCATCCCAGGGATCCCATCCCATCCCAACCCATCCCATCCCATCCCACCCCATCACATTCCATCCCATCCCATCACATCCCATCCCAGCGATCTCATCCCAGGAATTCCATCCCATCCCATTGTAGCCCATCCCATCCCTTCCCACCCCATCCCATCCCATCCCGTCCCATCACATCCCATCCCAGATATCCCATCCCAGGGATCCCATCCCATCCCATCCCATCCAATCCCATCCCATCCCATCCGATCCCATCCCATCCCATCCCATCCCATCCCATCCCATCCCATCCCATCCCATCCCATTCCAGGGATCCAATCCCATCCCAGTGAACACATCCCATCTCAGGGATCCCATCCCATCCCAGGGATCCCATCCCATCCCATCCCAGGGAGCCCATCCGATCCCATCCCAGGGATCCCATCCCATCCCAACCAATCCCATCCCATCCCACCCCATCCCATCCCATCCCATCCCATCCCATCCCATCCCATCCCATCCCATCCCATCCCATCCCATCCCTTCCCATCCCATCCCATCCCATCCCATCCCATCCCATCCCAGGGATCCCATCCCAGGGATCTTATTTCATCCCAGGGATCCCATCCCATCCCTTTCCATCCCATCCCATCCCTTCCCATCCCATCCCATCCCATCCCATCCCATCCCATCCCATCCCATCCCATCCCATCCCATCCCATCCCAGGGATCCCATCACAGGGACCCCATCCCTGGGATCCCATCCCATCCCATCCCATCCCATCTCATCCCGCGGATCCCATGCCATGGCATCCCATCCCATCCCATCCCAGGGATCCCGTCCCATCCAAACCCATCCCATTCCACCCCATCCCATCCCATCCCATCCCATCCCACATATCCCATCCCAGGGATCCCATCCCATGCCAGGGATCCCATCCCATCCCATTCCAGGGATCCCATCCCATCCCAGTGAACACATCCCATCTCAGGGATCCCATCCCATCCCAGGGATCCCATCCCATCCCATCCCATCCCATCCCATCTCATCCCGCGGATCCCATGCCATGGCATCCCATCCCATCCCATCCCAGGGATCCCATCCCATCCCAGGGATCCCATCCCATCCCAGGGATCCCATCCGATCCCATCCCATCCAATCCGATCCCATCCCATCCCATCCCATCCGATCCCATCCCATCCCATCCCATCTCATCCCGCGGATCCCATGCCATGGCATCCCATCCCATCCCATCCCAGGGATCCCGTCCCATCCAAACCCATCCCATCCCATCCCATCACATCCCATCCCATTGTAGCCCATCCCATCCCTTCCCACCCCATCCCATCCCGTCCCATCACATCCCATCCCAGATATCCCATCCCAGGGATCCCATCCCATCCCAGGGATCCCATCCCATCCAATCCCATCCCATCCCATCCCATCCCATCCCATCCCAGGGATCCCATACCAGGGATCCCATACCAGGGATCCCATCCCATCCCCGGGTCCCCATCCCAGGGATTCCATCCCATCCCAACCCATCCCATCCCATGGATACCATCCGATCCCAGAGATCCCATCCCAGGGATCCCATCCCAGGGATCCCATCCCATCCCAACCCATCCCATCCCATCCTATCCTATCCCATCCCATCCCATCCCATCCCATCCCATCCCATCGTAGGGATCCCATACCAGGTATCCCATCCCAGGGATCCCATTCCGTACCATCCCAGGGATCCCATTCCATCCCATCCCATCCCATCCCATCCCATCCCATCCCATCCCATCCCATCCCAGGGACACCATCCCAGGGATACCATACCATCCCAACCCATCCCATACCATCCCATCCCATCGCAGGGATCCCATCCCATCCCATTCCATCCCATCCCATCACATCCCATCCCAGCGATCTCATCCCAGGAATTCCAACCCATCCCATTGTAGCCCATCCCATCCCTTCCCACCCCATCCCATCCCATCCCGTCCCATCACATCCCATCCCAGATATCCCATCCCAGGGATCCCATCCCATCCCATCCCATCCAATCCCATCCCATCCCATCCGATCCCATCCCATCCCATCCCATCCCATCCCATCCCATCCCATCCCATCCCATTCCAGGGATCCAATCCCATCCCAGTGAACACATCCCATCTCAGGGATCCCATCCCATCCCAGGGATCCCATCCCATCCCATCCCAGGGAGCCCATCCGATCCCATCCCAGGGATCCCATCCCATCCCAACCAATCCCATCCCATCCCACCCCATCCCATCCCATCCCATCCCATACCATCCCATCCCATCCCATCCCATCCCTTCCCATCCCATCCCATCCCATCCCATCCCATCCCATCCCATCCCATCCCAGGGATCCCATGCCAGGGATCTCATTTCATCCCAGGGATCCCATCCCATCCCTTTCCATCCCATCCCATCCCTTCCCATCCCATCCCATCCCATCCCATCCCATCCCATCCCAGGGATCCCATCACAGGGACCCCATCCCTGGGATCCCATCCCATCCCATCCCATCCCATCCCATCCCATCTCATCCCGCGGATCCCATGCCATGGAATCCCATCCCATCCCATCCCAGGGATCCCATCCCATGCCAGGGATCCCATCCCATCCCATTCCAGGGATCCCATCCCGTCCCAGTGAACACATCCCATCTCAGGGATCCCATCCCATCCCAGGGATCCCATCCCATCCCGTCCAATCCGATCCCATCCCATCCCATCCCATCCCATCCCATCCCATCCCATCCCATCCCATCTCATCCCGCGGATCCCATGCCATGGCATCCCATCCCATCCCATCCCAGGGATCCCATCCCATCCCAGGGATCCCATCCCATCCCATCCCAGGGATCCCATCCGATCCCATCCCATCCAATCCGATCCCATCCCATCCCATCCCATCCCATCCCATCCCATCCCATCCCATCCCATCCCATCTCATCCCGCGGATCCCATGCCATGGCATCCCATCCCATCCCATCCCAGGGATCCCGTCCCATCCAAACCCATCCCATCCCATCACATCCCATCCCATTGTAGCCCATCCCATCCCTTCCCACCCCATCCCATCCCGTCCCATCACATCCCATCCCAGATATCCCATCCCAGGGATCCCATCCCATCCCAGGGATCACATCCCTTCCCATCCCAGGGATCCCATCCGATCCCATCCCATCCAAGCCCATCCCATCCCATCCGATCCCATCCCATCCCATCCCATCCCATCTCATCCCGCGGATCCCATGCCATGGCATCCCATCCCATCCCATCCCAGGGATCCCGTCCCATCCAAACCCATCCCATCCCATCCCATCCCATCCCATCCCATCCCATCACATACCATCCCATCCCATCCCATCCCATCCCATCACATCCCATCCCATTGTAGCCCATCCCATCCCTTCCCACCCCATCCCATCCCGTCCCATCACATCCCATCCGAGATATCCCATTCCAGGGATCCCATCCCATCCCAGGGATCCCATCCCATCCAATCCCATCCCATCCCATCCCATCCCATCCCAGGGATCCCATACCAGAGATCCCATCCCATCCACGGGTCCCCATCCCAGGGATCCCATCCTATCCCAGGGATCCCATCCCAGGGATTCCATCCCATCCCAGGGATCCCATCCCATCCCAGGGATCACATTCCCGGGATCCCATCCCATCGATCCCATCCCATCCCAAACCATTGTAGCCAATCCCATCCCATCCCACCCCATCCCATCCAATCCCATCCCACCCCATCCCATCCCATCCCATCCCATCCCATCCCATCCCATCCCAACCCATCCCATACCATCCCATCCCATCGCAGGGATCCCATCCCATCCCATTCCATCCCATCCCATCACATCCCATCCCAGCGATCTCATCCCAGGAATTCCATCCCATCCCATTGTAGCCCATCCCATCCCTTCCCACCCCATCCCATCCCATCCCGTCCCATCACATCCCATCCCAGATATCCCATCCCAGGGATCCCATTCCATCCCATCCCATCCCATCCCATCCCATCCCATCCCATCCCATGCCATCCCATCCCATCCCAGGCATCCCATCCCATCCCATACCAGGGATCCCATCCCATCCCATCCCATCCCAGGGATCCCATCCCATGGAACCCATCCCAACCCAGGGATCCCATCCCATTCCAACCCATCCAATCCCATCCCAGGGATCCCATCCCAGAGATTCCATCCCATCCCAGGGATGGCATCCCAGGGATTCGATCCCAACCCAGGGATCCCATCCTATCCCAGGGATCCCATCCCAGGGATTCCATCCCATCCCAGGGATCCCATCCCATCCCAGGGATCACATTCCAGGGATCCCATCCCAGGGATCCCATCCCATCCCCGGGTCCCCATCCCAGGGATTCCATCCCATCCCAACCCATCCCATCCCATGGATACCATCCGATCCCAGAGATCCCATCCCAGGGATCCCATCCCATCCCAGGGATCCCATCCCATCCCAACCCATCCCATCCCATCCTGCCCCATCCCATCCCATCCTATCCCATCGCATCCCATCCCATCCCATCCCATCCTAGGGATAGCATACCAGGTATACCATCCCATCCCAGGGATCCCATTCCGTACCATCCCAAGGATCCCATTCCATCCCATCCCATCCCATGGATCCCATCCCATCCCAACCCATTGTAGCCAATCCAATCCCATCCCACTCCATCCCATCCCATCCAATCCCATCCCATCCCATCCCATCGCAGGGATCCCATCCCATCCCGTCCCATCCCATCCCATCCCACCCCATCCCATCCCATCCCATCCCATCCCATCCCATCCCATCCCATCCCATCCCAGCGATCTCATCCCAGGGATTCCATCCCATCCCAGGTATCCCATCCCAACCAGTCCCAACCCAGGGATCCCATCCCACCCCATCCCATCCCATTCCACCCCATCCCATCCCATCCCATCCCATCCCATCCCATCCCATCCCATCCCATCCCATCCCATCCCACATATCCCATCCCAGGGATCCCATCCCATGCCAGGGATCCCATCCCATCCCATTCCAGGGATCCCATCCCATCCCAGTGAACACATCCCATCTCAGGGATCCCATCCCATCCCAGGGATCCCATCCCATCCCATCCCAGGGATCCCATCCGATCCCATCCCATCCAATCCGATCCCATCCCATCCCATCCCATCCCATCCCATCCCATCTCATCCCGCGGATCCCATGCCATGGCATCCCATCCCATCCCATCCCAGGGATCCCATCCCATCCCAAGGATCCCATCCCATCCCATCCCAGGGATCCCATCCGATCCCATCCCATCCAATCCGATCCCATCCCATCCCATCCCATCCCATCCCATCCCATCCCATCCCATCCCATCCCATCTCATACCGCGGATCCCATGCCATGGCATCCCATCCCATCCCATCCCATCCCAGGGATCCCGTCCCATCCAAACCCATCCCATCACATGCCATCCCATTGTAGCCCATCCCATCCCTTCCCACCCCATCCCATCCCGTCCCATCACATCCCATCCCAGATATCCCATCCCAGGGATCCCATCCCATCCCAGGGATCACATCCCTTCCCATCCCAGGGATCCCATCCGATCCCATCCCATCCAAGCCCATCCCATCCCATCCGATCCCATCCCATCCCATCCCATCCCATCCCATCCCATCCCATCCCATCCCATCCCATCCCATCCCATCTCATCCCGCGGATCCCATGCCATGGCATCCCATCCAAAACCATCCCATCCAAACCCATCCCATCCCATCCCATCCCATCCCATCCCAAACCCATCCCATCCCATCCCATCCCATCCCATCCCATCCCATCCCATCCCATCCCATCCCATTGTAGCCCATCCCAACCCTTCCCACCCCATCCCATCCCATCCCGTCCCATCACATCCCATCCCAGATATCCCATCCCAGGGATCCCATCCCATTCCAGGGATCCCATCCCATCCCATCCCAGGGATCCCATCCGATCCCATCCCATCCCATCCCATCCCATCCCATCCCATCCCATCCCATCCCAGGGATCCCATAGCAGAGATCCCATCCCCGGGTCCCCATCCCAGGGATTCCATCCCATCCCAACCCATCCCATCCAATGGTTACCATCCCATCCCAGAGATCCCATCCCAGGGATCCCATCCCATCCCAGGAACCCATCCCATCCCAACCCATCCCATCCCATCCTACCCCATCCCATCCCATCCCATCCCATCCCATCCCATCCCATCCCATCCCATCCCATCCCATCCCAGGCATCCCATCCGATCCCATCCAAGGGATCCCATCCCATCCAATCCCATCCCAGGGATCCCATCCCATCCCATCCCATCCCATCCCAGGGATCCCATCCCATGGAACCCATCCCAAGCCAGGGATCCCATCCCATTCCAACCCATCCAATCCCATCCCAGGGATCCCATCCCAGAGATTCCATCCCATCCCAGGGATGCCATCCCAGGGATTCGATCCCAACCCAGGGATCCCATCCTATCCCAGGGATTCCATCCCATCCCATCCCATCCCAGGGATCACATTCCAGGGATCCCATCCCAGGGATCCCATCCCATCCCAGGGATCCCATCCCATCCCATCCCATCCCATCCCATCCCATCCCATCCCATCCCAAGGATCCCATACCAGGGATCCCATCCCATCCCCGGGTCCCCATCCCAGGGATTCCATCCCATCCCAACCCATCCCATCCCATGGATACCATCCGATCCCAGAGATCCCATCCCAGGGATCCCATCCCAGGGATCCCATCCCATCCCAACCCATCCCATCCCATCCTACCCCATCCCATCCCATCCTATCCTATCCCATCCCATCCCATCCCATCCCATCCCATCCCATCGTAGGGATCCCATACCAGGTATCCCATCCCAGGGATCCCATTCCGTACCATCCCAGGGATCCCATTCCATCCCATCCCATCCCATCCCATCCATCCCATCCCATCCCAAACCATTGTAGCCAATCCCATCCCATCCCACCCCATCCCATCCAATCCCATCCCACCCCATCCCATCCCATCCCATCCCATCCCATCCCATCCCATCCCATCCCATCGCAGGGATCCCATCCCATCCCATTCCATCCCATCCCAGCGATCTCATCCCAGGAATTCCATCCCATCCCATTGTAGCCCATCCCATCCCTTCCCACCCCATCCCATCCCATCCCGTCCCATCACATCCCATCCCAGATATCCCATCCCAGGGATCCCATCCCATCCCATCCCATCCAATCCCATCCCATCCCATCCGATCCCATCCCATCCCATCCCATCCCATCCCATCCCATCCCATCCCATCCCATCCCAGGGATCCAATCCCATCCCAGTGAACACATCCCATCTCAGGGATCCCATCCCATCCCAGGGATCCCATCCCATCCCATCCCAGGGAGCCCATCCGATCCCATCCCAGGGATCCCATCCCATCCCAACCAATCCCATCCCATCCCACCCCATCCCATCCCATCCCATCCCATCCCATCCCATCCCATCCCATCCCATCCCATCCCATCCCATCCCTTCCCATCCCATCCCATCCCATCCCATCCCATCCCATCCCATCCCAGGGATCCCATCCCAGGGATCTTATTTCATCCCAGGGATCCCATCCCATCCCTTTCCATCCCATCCCATCCCTTCCCATCCCATCCCATCCCATCCCATCCCATCCCATCCCATCCCATCCCATCCCATCCCATCCCAGGGATCCCATCACAGGGACCCCATCCCTGGGATCCCATCCCATCCCATCCCATCCCATCTCATCCCGCGGATCCCATGCCATGGCATCCCATCCCATCCCATCCCAGGGATCCCGTCCCATCCAAACCCATCCCATTCCACCCCATCCCATCCCATCCCATCCCATCCCATCCCATCCCACATATCCCATCCCAGGGATCCCATCCCATGCCAGGGATCCCATCCCATCCCATTCCAGGGATCCCATCCCATCCCAGTGAACACATCCCATCTCAGGGATCCCATCCCATCCCAGGGATCCCATCCCATCCCATCCCATCCCATCTCATCCCGCGGATCCCATGCCATGGCATCCCATCCCATCCCATCCCAGGGATCCCATCCCATCCCAGGGATCCCATCCCATCCCAGGGATCCCATCCGATCCCATCCCATCCAATCCGATCCCATCCCATCCCATCCAATCCGATCCCATCCCATCCCATCCCATCTCATCCCGCGGATCCCATGCCATGGCATCCCATCCCATCCCATCCCAGGGATCCCGTCCCATCCAAACCCATCCCATCCCATCCCATCTCATCCCATCCCATTGTAGCCCATCCCATCCCTTCCCACCCCATCCCATCCCGTCCCATCACATCCCATCCCAGATATCCCATCCCAGGGATCCCATCCCATCCCAGGGATCACATCCCTTCCCATCCCAGGGATCCCATCCGATCCCATCCCATCCAAGCCCATCCCATCCCATCCCATCCCATCCCATCCCATCCCATCCCATCCCATCCCATCCCATCCCATCCCATCCCATCCCATCCCATCCCATCCCATCCCATCCCATCCCATCCCATCCCATCCCATCCCATTGTAGCCCATCCCATCCCTTCCCACCCCATCCCATCCCGTCCCATCACATCCCATCCCAGATATCCCATTCCAGGGATCCCATCCCATCCCAGGGATCCCATCCCATCCAATCCCATCCCATCCCATCCCATCCCATCCCATCCCAGGGATCCCATACCAGGGATTCCATACCAGGGATCCCATCCCATCCCCGGGTCCCCATCCCAGGGATTCCATCCCATCCCAACCCATCCCATCCCATGGATACCATCCGATCCCAGAGATCCCATCCCAGGGATCCCATCCCAGGGATCCCATCCCATCCCAACCCATCCCATCCCATCCTATCCTATCCCATCCCATCCCATCCCATCCCATCCCATCCCATCGTAGGGATCCCATACCAGGTATCCCATCCCAGGGATCCCATTCCGTACCATCCCAGGGACCCCATTCCATCCCATCCCATCCCATCCCATCCCATCCCATCCCATCCCATCCCATCCCAGGGACACCATCCCAGGGATACCATACCATCCCAACCCATCCCATACCATCCCATCCCATCGCAGGGATCCCATCCCATCCCATTCCATCCCATCCCATCACATCCCATCCCAGCGATCTCATCCCAGGAATTCCATCCCATCCCATTGTAGCCCATCCCATCCCTTCCCACCCCATCCCATCCCATCCCGTCCCATCACATCCCATCCCAGATATCCCATCCCAGGGATCCCATCCCATCCCATCCCATCCCATCCAATCCCATCCCATCCCATCCCATCCCATCCCATCCCATCGCATCCCATTCCAGGGATCCAATCCCATCCCAGTGAACACATCCCATCTCAGGGATCCCATCCCATCCCAGGGATCCCATCCCATCCCATCCCAGGGAGCCCATCCGATCCCATCCCAGGGATCCCATCCCATCCCAACCAATCCCATCCCATCCCACCCCATCCCATCCCATCCCATCCCATCCCATCCCATCCCTTCCCATCCCATCCCATCCCATCCCATCCCATCCCATCCCAGGGATCCCATCCCAGGGATCTTATTTCATCCCAGGGGTCCCATCCCATCCCTTTCCATCCCATCCCATCCCTTCCCATCCCATCCCATCCCATCCCATCCCATCCCAGGGATCCCATCACAGGGACCCCATCCCTGGGATCCCATCCCATCCCATCCCATCCCATCCCATCCCATCCCATCCCATCCCATCCCATCTCATCCCGCGGATCCCATGCCATGGCATCCCATCCCATCCCATCCCAGGGATCCCGTCCCATCCAAACCCATCCCATTCCACCCCATCCCATCCCATCCCATCCCATCCCATCCCATCCCATCCCATCCCATCCCACATATCCCATCCCAGGGATCCCATCCCATGCCAGGGATCCCATCCCATTCCAGGGATCACATCCCATCCCAGTGAACACATCCCATCTCAGGGATCCCATCCCATCCCAGGGATCCCATCCCATCCCATCCCAGGGATCCCATCCCATCCCATCCCATCCCATCCGATCCCATCCCATCCCATCCCATCCCATCCCATCTCATCCCGCGGATCCCATGCCATGGCATCCCATCCCATCCCATCCCAGGGATCCCATCCCATCCCAGGGATCCCATCCCATCCCATCCCAGGGATCCCATCCGATCCCATCCCATCCAATCCGATCCCATCCCATCCCATCCCATCCCATCCCATCCCATCCCATCCCATCTCATCCCGCGGATCCCATGCCATGGCATCCCATCCCATCCCATCCCAGGGATCCCGTCCCATCCAAACCCATCCCATCCCATCCCATCACATCCCATCCCATTGTAGCCCATCCCATCCCTTCCCACCCCATCCCATCCCGTCCCATCACATCCCATCCCAGATATCCCATCCCAGGGATCCCATCCCATCCCAGGGATCACATCCCTTCCCATCCCAGGGATCCCATCCGATCCCATCCCATCCAAGCCCATCCCATCCCATCCGATCCCATCCCATCCCATCCCATCCCATCCCATCCCATCCCATCCCATCCCATCCCATCTCATCCCGCGGATCCCATGCCATGGCATCCCATCCCATCCCATCCCAGGGATCCCGTCCCATCCAAACCCATCCCATCCCATCCCATCCCATCCCATCCCATCCCATCCCATCCCATCCCATCCCAGGGATCCCATACCAGGGATTCCATACCAGGGATCCCATCCCATCCCCGGGTCCCCATCCCAGGGATTCCATCCCATCCCAACCCATCCCATCCCATGGATACCATCCGATCCCAGAGATCCCATCCCAGGGATCCCATCCCAGGGATCCCATCCCATCCCAACCCATCCCATCCCATCCTATCCTATCCCATCCCATCCCATCCCATCCCATCCCATCCCATCGTAGGGATCCCATACCAGGTATCCCATCCCAGGGATCCCATTCCGTACCATCCCAGGGACCCCATTCCATCCCATCCCATCCCATCCCATCCCATCCCATCCCATCCCATCCCAGGGACACCATCCCAGGGATACCATACCATCCCAACCCATCCCATACCATCCCATCCCATCGCAGGGATCCCATCCCATCCCATTCCATCCCATCCCATCACATCCCATCCCAGCGATCTCATCCCAGGAATTCCATCCCATCCCATTGTAGCCCATCCCATCCCTTCCCACCCCATCCCATCCCATCCCGTCCCATCACATCCCATCCCAGATATCCCATCCCAGGGATCCCATCCCATCCCATCCCATCCCATCCAATCCCATCCCATCCCATCCCATCCCATCCCATCCCATCGCATCCCATTCCAGGGATCCAATCCCATCCCAGTGAACACATCCCATCTCAGGGATCCCATCCCATCCCAGGGATCCCATCCCATCCCATCCCAGGGAGCCCATCCGATCCCATCCCAGGGATCCCATCCCATCCCAACCAATCCCATCCCATCCCACCCCATCCCATCCCATCCCATCCCATCCCATCCCATCCCATCCCTTCCCATCCCATCCCATCCCATCCCATCCCATCCCATCCCAGGGATCCCATCCCAGGGATCTTATTTCATCCCAGGGGTCCCATCCCATCCCTTTCCATCCCATCCCATCCCTTCCCATCCCATCCCATCCCATCCCATCCCATCCCAGGGATCCCATCACAGGGACCCCATCCCTGGGATCCCATCCCATCCCATCCCATCCCATCCCATCCCATCCCATCCCATCCCATCCCATCCCATCCCATCTCATCCCGCGGATCCCATGCCATGGCATCCCATCCCATCCCATCCCAGGGATCCCGTCCCATCCAAACCCATCCCATTCCACCCCATCCCATCCCATCCCATCCCATCCCATCCCATCCCATCCCATCCCACATATCCCATCCCAGGGATCCCATCCCATGCCAGGGATCCCATCCCATTCCAGGGATCACATCCCATCCCAGTGAACACATCCCATCTCAGGGATCCCATCCCATCCCAGGGATCCCATCCCATCCCATCCCAGGGATCCCATCCCATCCCATCCCATCCCATCCGATCCCATCCCATCCCATCCCATCCCATCCCATCTCATCCCGCGGATCCCATGCCATGGCATCCCATCCCATCCCATCCCAGGGATCCCATCCCATCCCAGGGATCCCATCCCATCCCATCCCAGGGATCCCATCCGATCCCATCCCATCCAATCCGATCCCATCCCATCCCATCCCATCCCATCCCATCCCATCCCATCCCATCTCATCCCGCGGATCCCATGCCATGGCATCCCATCCCATCCCATCCCAGGGATCCCGTCCCATCCAAACCCATCCCATCCCATCCCATCACATCCCATCCCATTGTAGCCCATCCCATCCCTTCCCACCCCATCCCATCCCGTCCCATCACATCCCATCCCAGATATCCCATCCCAGGGATCCCATCCCATCCCAGGGATCACATCCCTTCCCATCCCAGGGATCCCATCCGATCCCATCCCATCCAAGCCCATCCCATCCCATCCGATCCCATCCCATCCCATCCCATCCCATCCCATCCCATCCCATCCCATCCCATCCCATCCCATCTCATCCCGCGGATCCCATGCCATGGCATCCCATCCCATCCCATCCCAGGGATCCCGTCCCATCCAAACCCATCCCATCCCATCCCATCCCATCCCATCCCATCCCATCACATACCATCCCATCCCATCCCATCCCATCCCATCCCATCCCATCCCATCCCATCCCATCCCATCCCATCCCATCCCATTGTAGCCCATCCCATCCCTTCCCACCCCATCCCATCCCGTCCCATCACATCCCATCCCAGATATCCCATTCCAGGGATCCCATCCCATCCCAGGGATCCCATCCCATCCAATCCCATCCCATCCCATCCCATCTCAGGGATCCCATACCAGAGATCCCATCCCATCCACGGGTCCCCATCCCAGGGATCCCATCCTATCCCAGGGATCCCATCCCAGGGATTCCATCCCATCCCAGGGATCCCATCCCATCCCAGGGATCACATTCCCGGGATCCCATCCCAGGGATCCCATCCCATCCCAGGGATCCCATCCCATCCCATCCCATCCCATCCCATCCCATCCCATCCCATCCCATCCCAGGGATCCCATACCAGGGATCCCATCCCATCCCCGGGTCCCCATCCCAGGGATTCCATCCCATCCCAACCCATCCCATCCCATGGATACCATCCGATCATAGAGATCCCATCCCAGGGATCCCATCCCAGGGATCCCATCCCATCCCAACCCATCCCATCCTACCCCATCCCATCCCATCCTATCCTATCCTATCCCATCCCATCCCATCCCATCCCATCCCATCCCATCCCATCCCATCGTAGGGATCCCATAACAGGTATCCCATCCCAGGGATCCCATTCCGTACCATCCCAGGGATCCCATTCCATCCCATCCCATCCCATCCCATCGATCCCATCCCATCCCAAACCATTGTAGCCAATCCCATCCCATCCCACCCCATCCCATCCAATCCCATCCCACCCCATCCCATCCCATCCCATCCCATCCCATCCCATCCCATCCCATCCCATCCCATCCCATCCCATCCCATCCCAGGGACACCATCCCAGGGATACCATACCATCCCAACCCATCCCATCCCATCCGATCCCATCCCAGGGATCCCATCCCATACCATCCCATCCCATCGCAGGGATCCCATCCCATCCCATTCCATCCCATCCCATCACATCCCATCCCAGCGATCTCATCCCAGGAATTCCATCCCATCCCATTGTAGCCCATCCCATCCCTTCCCACCCCATCCCATCCCATCCCGTCCCATCACATCCCATCCCAGATATCCCATCCCAGGGATCCCATCCCATCCCATCCCATCCAATCCCATCCCATCCCATCCGATCCCATCCCATCCCATCCCATCCCATCCCATCCCATCCCATCCCATTCCAGGGATCCAATCCCATCCCAGTGAACACATCCCATCTCAGGGATCCCATCCCATCCCAGGGATCCCATCCCATCCCATCCCAGGGAGCCCATCCGATCCCATCCCAGGGATCCCATCCCATCCCAACCAATCCCATCCCATCCCACCCCATCCCATCCCATCCCATACCATCCCATCCCATCCCATCCCATCCCTTCCCATCCCATCCCATCCCATCCCATCCCATCCCATCCCATCCCATCCCATCCCAGGGATCCCATGCCAGGGATCTCATTTCATCCCAGGGATCCCATCCCATCCCTTTCCATCCCATCCCATCCCTTCCCATCCCATCCCATCCCATCCCATCCCATCCCATCCCATCCCATCCCAGGGATCCCATCACAGGGACCCCATCCCTGGGATCCCATCCCATCCCATCCCATCCCATCCCATCTCATCCCGCGGATCCCATGCCATGGAATCCCATCCCATCCCAGGGATCCCATCCCATGCCAGGGATCCCATCCCATCCCATTCCAGGGATCCCATCCCATCCCAGTGAACACATCCCATCTCAGGGATCCCATCCCATCCCAGGGATCCCATCCCATCCCGTCCAATCCGATCCCATCCCATCCCATCCCATCCCATCCCATCCCATCCCATCCCATCTCATCCCGCGGATCCCATGCCATGGCATCCCATCCCATCCCATCCCAGGGATCCCATCCCATCCCAGGGATCCCATCCCATCCCATCCCAGGGATCCCATCCGATCCCATCCCATCCAATCCGATCCCATCCCATCCCATCCCATCCCATCCCATCCCATCCCATCTCATCCCGCGGATCCCATGCCATGGCATCCCATCCCATCCCATCCCAGGGATCCCGTCCCATCCAAACCCATCCCATCCCATCCCATCACATCCCATCCCATTGTAGCCCATCCCATCCCTTCCCACCCCATCCCATCCCGTCCCATCACATCCCATCCCAGATATCCCATCCCAGGGATCCCATCCCATCCCAGGGATCACATCCCTTCCCATCCCAGGGATCCCATCCGATCCCATCCCATCCAAGCCCATCCCATCCCATCCGATCCCATCCCATCCCATCCCATCCCATCTCATCCCGCGGATCCCATGCCATGGCATCCCATCCCATCCCATCCCAGGGATCCCGTCCCATCCAAACCCATCCCATCCCATCCCATCCCATCCCATCCCATCACATACCATCCCATCCCATCCCATCCCATCCCATCACATCCCATCCCATTGTAGCCCATCCCATCCCTTCCCACCCCATCCCATCCCGTCCCATCACATCCCATCCGAGATATCCCATTCCAGGGATCCCATCCCATCCCAGGGATCCCATCCCATCCAATCCCATCCCATCCCATCCCATCCCATCCCAGGGATCCCATACCAGAGATCCCATCCCATCCACGGGTCCCCATCCCAGGGATCCCATCCTATCCCAGGGATCCCATCCCAGGGATTCCATCCCATCCCAGGGATCCCATCCCATCCCAGGGATCACATTCCCGGGATCCCATCCCATCGATCCCATCCCATCCCAAACCATTGTAGCCAATCCCATCCCATCCCACCCCATCCCATCCAATCCCATCCCACCCCATCCCATCCCATCCCATCCCATCCCATCCCAACCCATCCCATACCATCCCATCCCATCGCAGGGATCCCATCCCATCCCATTCCATCCCATCCCATCACATCCCATCCCAGCGATCTCATCCCAGGAATTCCATCCCATCCCATTGTAGCCCATCCCATCCCTTCCCACCCCATCCCATCCCATCCCGTCCCATCACATCCCATCCCAGATATCCCATCCCAGGGATCCCATTCCATCCCATCCCATCCCATCCCATCCCATCCCATCCCATCCCATCCCATCCCATCCCATCCCATCCCATCCCATCCCATCCCATCCCATTCCAGGGATCCAATCCCATCCCAGTGAACACATCCCATCTCAGGGATCCCATCCCATCCCAGGGATCCCATCCCATCCCATCCCAGGGAGCCCATCCGATCCCATCCCAGGGATCCCATCCCATCCCAACCAATCCCATCCCATCCCACCCCATCCCATCCCATCCCATCCCATCCCATCCCATCCCATCCCATCCCATCCCATCCCATCCCATCCCATCCCATCCCATCCCATCCCATTCCAGGGATCCAATCCCATCCCAGTGAACACATCCCATCTCAGGGATCCCATCCCATCCCAGGGATCCCATCCCATCCCATCCCAGGGAGCCCATCCGATCCCATCCCAGGGATCCCATCCCATCCCAACCAATCCCATCCCATCCCATCCCATCCCATCCCATCCCATCCCATCCCAGGGATCCCATCCCAGGGATCTTATTTCATCCCAGGGATCCCATCCCATCCCTTTCCATCCCATCCCATCCCTTCCCATCCCATCCCATCCCATCCCATCCCATCCCATCCCATCCCATCCCATCCCATCCCATCCCATCCCATCCCATCCCAGGGATCCCATCACAGGGACCCGATCCCTGGGATCCCATCCCATCCCATCCCATTCCATCTCATCCCGCGGATCCCATGCCATGGCATCCCATCCCATCCCATCCCAGGGATCCCGTCCCATCCAAACCCATCCCATTCCACCCCATCCCATCCCATCCCATCCCATCCCATCCCATCCCATCCCATCCCATCCCATCCCACATATCCCATCCCAGGGATCCCATCCCATGCCAGGGATCCCATCCCATCCCATTCCAGGGATCCCATCCCATCCCAGTGAACACATCCCATCTCAGGGATCCCATCCCATCCCAGGGATCCCATCCCATCCCATCCCAGGGAGCCCATCCGATCCCATCCCAGGGATCCCATACCATCCCAACCAATCCCATCCCACCCCATCCCATCCCATCCCATCCCATCCCATCCCAGGGATCCCATTCCGTACCATCCCAGGGATCCCATTCCATCCCATCCCATCCCATCCCATCGATCCCATCCCATCCCAAACCATTGTAGCCAATCCCATCCCATCCCACCCCATCCCATCCAATCCCATCCCACCCCATCCCATCCCATCCCATCCCATCCCATCCCATCCCATCCCATCCCATCCCATCCCAGGGACACCATCCCAGGGATACCATACCATCCCAACCCATCCCATCCCATCCGATCCCATCCCAGGGATCCCATCCCATACCATCCCATCCCATCGCAGGGATCCCATCCCATCCCATTCCATCCCATCCCATCACATCCCATCCCAGCGATCTCATCCCAGGAATTCCATCCCATCCCATTGTAGCCCATCCCATCCCTTCCCACCCCATCCCATCCCATCCCGTCCCATCACATCCCATCCCAGATATCCCATCCCAGGGATCCCATCCCATCCCATCCCATCCAATCCCATCCCATCCCATCCGATCCCATCCCATCCCATCCCATCCCATCCCATCCCATCCCATCCCATCCCATCCCATTCCAGTAATCCAATCCCATCCCAGTGAACACATCCCATCTCAGGGATCCCATCCCATCCCAGGGATCCCATCCCATCCCATCCCAGGGAGCCCATCCGATCCCATCCCAGGGATCCCATCCCATCCCAACCAATCCCATCCCATCCCACCCCATCCCATCCCTTCCCATCCCATCCCATCCCATCCCATCCCATCCCTTCCCATCCCATCCCATCCCATCCCATCCCATCCCAGGGATCCCATGCCAGGGATCTTATTTCATCCCAGGGATCCCATCCCATCCCTTTCCATCCCATCCCATCCCTTCCCATCCCATCCCATCCCATCCCATCCCATCCCATCCCATCCCATCCCATCCCATCCCAGGGATCCCATCACAGGGACCCCATCCCTGGGATCCCATCCCATCCCATCCCATCCCATCCCATCCCATCCCATCTCATCCCGCGGATCCCATGCCATGGCATCCCATCCCATCCCATCCCAGGGATCCCATCCCATGCCAGGGATCCCATCCCATCCCATCCCAGGGATCCCATCCCATCCCATCCAATCCGATCCCATCCCATCCCATCCCATCCCATCCCATCCCATCCCATCCCATCTCATCCCGCGGATCCCATGCCATGGCATCCCATCCCATCCCATCCCAGGGATCCCATCCCATCCCAGGGATCCCATCCCATCCCATCCCAGGGATCCCATCCGATCCCATCCCATCCAATCCGATCCCATCCCATCCCATCCCATCCCATCCCATCCCATCCCATCCCATCCCATCCCATCCCATCTCATCCCGCGGATCCCATGCCATGGCATCCCATCCCATCCCATCCCAGGGATCCCGTCCCATCCAAACCCATCCCATCCCATCACATCCCATCCCATTGTAGCCCATCCCATCCCTTCCCACCCCATCCCATCCCGTCCCATCACATCCCATCCCAGATATCCCATCCCAGGGATCCCATCCCATCCCAGGGATCACATCCCTTCCCATCCCAGGGATCCCATCCGATCCCATCCCATCCAATCCCATCCCATCCCATCCCATCTGATCCCATCCCATCCCATCCCATCCCATCCCATCCCATCCCATCCCATCCCATCCCATCCCATCCCATCCCATTCCAGGGATCCAATCCCATCCCAGTGAACACATCCCATCTCAGGGATCCCATCCCATCCCAGGGATCCCATCCCATCCCATCCCATCCCAGGGAGCCCATCCGATCCCATCCCAGGGATCCCATCCCATCCCAACCAATCCCATCCCATCCCACCCCATCCCATCCCATCCCATCCCTTCCCATCCCATCCCATCCCAGGGATCCCATCCCAGGGATCTTATTTCATCCCAGGGATCCCATCCCATCCCATCCAATCCCATCCCATCCCATCCCATTCCAGGGATCCAATCCCATCCCAGTGAACACATCCCATCTCAGGGATCCCATCCCATCCCAGGGATCCCATCCCATCCCATCCCATCCCAGGGAGCCCATCCGATCCCATCCCAGGGATCCCATCCCATCCCTTTCCATCCCATCCCATCCCTTCCCATCCCATCCCATCCCATCCCATCCCATCCCTTCCCATCCCATCCCATCCCAGGGATCCCATCCCAGGGATCTTATTTCATCCCAGGGATCCCATCCCATCCCTTTCCATCCCATCCCATCCCTTCCCATCCCATCCCATCCCATCCCATCCCATCTCATCCCATCCCATCCCAGGGATCCCATCACAGGGACCCCATCCCTGGGATCCCATCCCATCCCATCCCATCCCATCTCATCCCGCCGATCCCATGCCATGGCATCCCATCCCATCCCATCCCAGGGATCCCGTCCCATCCAAACCCATCCCATTCCACCCCATCCCATCCCATCCCATCCCATCCCATCCCATCCCATCCCATCCCATCCCATCCCATCCCATCCCACATATCCCATCCCAGGGATCCCATCCCATGCCAGGGATCCCATCCCATCCCATTCCAGGGATCCCATCCCATCCCAGTGAACACATCCCATCTCAGGGATCCCATCCCATCCCAGGGATCCCATCCCATCCCAGGGAGCCCATCCGATCCCATCCCAGGGATCCCATCCCATCCCAACCAATCCCATCCCACCCCATCCCATCCCATCCCATCCCATCCCATGCCATCCCGGGGATCCCATAACAGGTATCCCATCCCAGGGATCCCATTCCATACCATCCCAGTGATCCCATTCCACCCCATCCCATCCCATCCCATCCCATCGATCCCATCCCATCCCAAACCATTGTAGCCAATCCCATCCCATCCCACCCCATCCCATCCAATCCCATCCCACCCCATCCCATCCCATCCCATCCCATCCCATCCCATCCCATCCCAGGGACACCATCCCTGGGATACCATACCATCCCAACCCATCCCATCCCATCCGATCCCATCCCAGGGATCCCATCCCATCCCATTCCATCCCATCCCATCACATCCCATCCCAGCGATCTCATCCCAGGAATTCCATCCCATCCCATTGTAGCCCATCCCATCCCTTCCCACCCCATCCCATCCCATCCAGTCCCATCACATCCCATCCCAGATATCCCATCCCAGGGATCCCATCCCATCCCATCCAATCCCATCCCATCCCATCCGATCCCATCCCATCCCATCCCATCCCATCCCATCCCATCCCATCCCATCCCATTCCAGGGATCCAATCCCATCCCAGTGAACACATCCCATCTCAGGGATCCCATCCCATCCCAGGGATCCCATCCCATCCCATCCCAGGGAGCCCATCCGATCCCATCCCAGGGATCCCATCCCATCCCAACCAATCCCATCCCATCCCACCCCATCCCATCCCATCCCATCCCATCCCATCCCATCCCATCCCATCCCATCCCATCCCTTCCCATCCCATCCCATCCCATCCCATCCCATCCCATCCCATCCCAGGGATCCCATGCCAGGGATCTTATTTCATCCCAGGGATCCCATCCCATCCCTTTCCATCCCATCCCATCCCTTCCCATCCCATCCCATCCCTTCCCATCCCATCCCATCCCATCCCATCCCATCCCATCCCAGGGATCCCATCACAGGGACCCCATCCCTGGGATCCCATCCCATCCCATCCCATCCCATCCCATCCCATCTCATCCCGCGGATCCCATGCCATGGCATCCCATCCCATCCCATCCCAGGGATCCCGTCCCATCCAAACCCATCCCATTCCACCCCATCCCATCCCATCCCATCCCATCCCATCCCACATATCCCATCCCAGGGATCCCATCCCATGCCAGGGATCCCATCCCATCCCATTCCAGGGATCCCATCCCATCCCAGTGAACACATCCCATCTCAGGGATCCCATCCCATCCCAGGGATCCCATCCCATCCCATCCAATCCGATCCCATCCCATCCCATCCCATCCCATCCCATCCCATCCCATCCCATCCCATCCCATCCCATCCCATCCCATCTCATCCCGCGGATCCCATGCCATGGCATCCCATCCCATCCCATCCCAGGGATCCCATCCCATCCCAGGGATCCCATCCGATTCCATCCCATCCAATCCGATCCCATCCCATCCCATCCCATCCCATCCCATCTCATCCCGCGGATCCCATGCCATGGCATCCCATCCCATCCCATCCCAGGGATCCCGTCCCATCCAAACCCATCCCATCCCATCCCATCACATCCCATCCCATTGTAGCCCATCCCATCCCTTCCCACCCCATCCCATCCCGTCCCATCACATCCCATCCCAGATATCCCATTCCAGGGATCCCATCCCATCCCAGGGATCACATCCCTTCCCATCCCAGGGATCCCATCCGATCCCATCCCATCCAAGCCCATCCCATCCCATCCGATCCCATCCCATCCCATCCCATCCCATCCCATCCCATCCCATCCCATCCCATCCCATCCCATCCCATCTCATCTCATCCCGCGGATCCCATGCCATGGCATCCCATCCCATCCCATCCCAGGGATCCCGTCCCATCCAAACCCATCCCATCCCATCCCATCCCATCCCATCACATACCATCCCATCCCATCACATCCCATCCCATTGTAGCCCATCCCATCCCTTCCCACCCCATCCCATCCCGTCCCATCACATCCCATCCGAGATATCCCATTCCAGGGATCCCATCCCATCCCAGGGATCCCATCCCATCCCATCCCATCCCATCCCAGGGATCCCCTTACCAGGGATCCCATCCCATCCCCGGGTCCCCATCCCAGGGATTCCATCCCATCCCAACCCATCCCATCCCATGGATACCATCCGATCCCAGAGATCCCATCCCAGGGATCCCATCCCATGCCAGGGATCCCATCCCATCCCATCCCATCCCATCCCATCCCATCCCATCCCAACCCATCCCATACCATCCCATCCCATCGCAGGGATCCCATCCCATCACATTCCATCCCATCCCATCACATCCCATCCCAGCGATCTCATCCCAGGAATTCCATCCCATCCCATTGTAGCCCATCCCATCCCTTCCTACCCCATCCCATCCCAACCCTTCCCACCCCATCCCAGTTATCCCATCCCAGGGATCCCATCCCATCCCAGGGATCCCATCCCATACGAGGGATCACATTCCAGGGATCCCAACCCAGGGATCCCATCCCATCCCAAGTAACCCATCCCATGGATCCCACCCCAGGGATCCCAAACCTTCCCAGGGATCCCATTTCATCTGGTCCCATCCCAGGGATCCCATCCCATCCCATCCCAGGGATCCCATCCCATCCCAACCCATCCCATCCCATCCCACCCCATCACACTCCATCCCATCCCATGGATCCCATCCCATCCCATACCATCCCAGGGACCGCATCCCATCCCAACCAATCCCATCCCACCCGATCCCATCCCATTCCATCCCATCCCATCCGATCCCATCCCATGGCATCCCAGGGATCCCAAACCATACGAGGGATCACAATCCAGGGATCCCATCCCAGGGATCCCATCCCATCCCCGGGATCCCATTCCAGGGATTCCATCCCATCCCAGGGATCCCAACCCATACGAGGGATCACAATCCAGGGATCCCATCCCTGGGATCCCATCTCATCCCATCCCAGGGATCCAATCCCATCCCATGTCATCCCAGGGATCCCATCCCATCCCGTCCCATCCCATCCTACCCCATCCCATCCCATCCCATCCCAGGGATCCCATACCAGGTATCCCATCCCATCCCAGGGATCCCATTCCGCACCATCCCAGGGATCCCATTCCATCTCATCCCATCCCATCCCATCGCAGGGATCCCATCCCATTCCATCCCGTCCCATCCCATCCCATCCCACCCCATGCCATCCCATCCCATTCCATCCCATCCCATCCCATCCCATCCCATCCCATCCCATCCCAGCGATCTCGTCCCAGGGATTCCATCCCATCCCAGGTATCCCATCCCAACCAATCCCAACCCAGGGATCCCATCCCATCCCATCCCATCTCATCCCATCCCATCCCATCCCAGGGATCCCATCCCTCCCAGGGATCCCATCCCATCCCATCCCATCCCATCCCATCTCATCCCGCGGATCCCATGCCATGGCATCCCATCCCATCCCATCCCATCCCAGGGATCCCGTCCCATCCAAACCCATCCCATTCCACCCCATCCCATCCCATCCCATCCCATCCCATCCCATCCCATCCCATCCCACATATCCCATCCCAGGGATCCCATCCCATGCCAGGGATCCCATCCCATCCCATTCCAGGGATCCCATCCCATCCCAGTGAACACATCCCATCTCAGGGATCCCATCCCATCCCAGGGATCCCATCCCATCCCATCCCAGGGAGCCCATTCGATCCCATCCCAGGGATCCCATCCCATCCCAACCAATCCCATCCCACCCCATCCCATCCCATCCCATGCCATCCCAGGGATCCCATCCCATCCCAGGGATCCCATCCCATCCCTTTCTATCCCATCCCATCCCTTCCCATCCCATCCCATCCCAGGGATCCCATCCCATCCCATCCCATCCCAGGGAGCCCATCCGATCCCATCCCAGGGATCCCATCCCATCCCATCCCATCCCATCCCATCCCATCCCATCCCTTCCCATCCCATCCCATCCCAGGGATCCCATCCCAGGGATCTTATTTCATCCCAGGGATCCCATCCCATCCCTTTCCATCCCATCCCATCCCTTCCCATCCCATCCCATCCCATCCCATCCCATCCCATCCCATCCCAGGGATCCCATCACAGGGACCCCATCCCTGGGATCCCATCCCATCCCATCCCATCCCATCTCATCCCGCGGATCCCATGCCATGGCATCCCATCCCATCCCATCCCAGGGATCCCGTCCCATCCAAACCCATCCCATTCCACCCCATCCCATCCCATCCCATCCCATCCCATCCCATCCCATCCCATCCCATCCCACATATCCCATCCCAGGGATCCCATCCCATGCCAGGGATCCCATCCCATCCCATTCCAGGGATCCCATCCCATCCCAGTGAACACATCCCATCCCAGGGATCCCATCCCATCCCAGGGATCCCATCCCATCCCATCCCAGGGAGCCCATCCGATCCCATCCCAGGGATCCCATCCCATCCCAACCAATCCCATCCCACCCCATCCCATCCCATCCCATCCCATCCCATGCCATCCCGGGGATCCCATCCCATCCCAGGGATCCCATCCCATCCCTTTCTATCCCATCCCATCCCTTCCCATCCCATCCCAGGGATCCCATCCCATCCCATCCCAGGGATCCCATCCCATCCCAGGGATCCCATCCCATCCCATCCCAGGGATCCCATCCGATCCCATCCCATCCAATCCGATCCCATCCCATCCCATCCCATCCCATCCCATCCCATCCCATCTCATCCCGCGGATCCCATGCCATGGCATCCCATCCCATCCCATCCCAGGGATCCCGTCCCATCCAAACCCATCCCATCCCATCCCATCACATCCCATCCCATTGTAGCCCATCCCATCCCTTCCCACCCCATCCCATCCCATCCCGTCCCATCACATCCCATCCCAGATATCCCATCCCAGGGATCCCATCCCATCCCTGGGATCACATCCCTTCCCATCCCAGGGATCCCATCCGATCCCATCCCATCCAAGCCCATCCCATCCCATCCCCTCCCATCCCATCCCATCCCATCCCATCCCATCCCATCCCATCCCATCTCATGCCATCCCATCTCATCCCGCGGATCCCATGCCATGGCATTCCATCCCATCCCATCCCAGGGATCCCGTCCCATCCAAACCCATCCCATCCCATCCCATCCCATCCCATCCCATCACATACCATCCCATCCCATCCCATCCCATCCCATCCCATTGTAGCCCATCCCATCCCTTCCCACCCCATCCCATCCCGTCCCATCACATCCCATCCCAGATATCCCATTCCAGGGATCCCATCCCATCCCATCCCAGGGATCCCATCCCATACAATCCCATCCAATCCCATCCCATCCCATCCCATCCCATCCCATCCCATCCCATCCCATCCCATCCCATCCCATCCCATCCCAGGGATCCCATACCAGAGATCCCATCCCATCCACGGGTCCCCATCCCAGGGATCCCATCCCATCCCAGGGATCACATCCCTTCCCATCCCAGGGATCCCATCCGATCCCATCCCATCCAATCCCATCCCATCCCATCCGATCCCATCCCATCCCATCCCATCCCATCCCATCCCATCCCATCCCATCCCATCCCATCCCATTCCAGGGATCCAATCCCATCCCATCCCAGGGAGCCCATCCGATCCCATCCCAGGGATCCCATCCCATCCCAACCAATCCCATCCCATCCCACCCCATCCCATCCCATCCCATCCCATCCCTTCCCATCCCATCCCATCCCAGGGATCCCATCCCAGGGATCTTATTTCATCCCAGGGATCCCATCCCATCCCTTTCCATCCCATCCCTTCCCATCCCATCCCATCCCATCCCATCCCATCCCATCCCATCCCATCCCATCCCAGGGATCCCATCACAGGGACCCCATCCCTGGGATCCCATCCCATCCCATCCCAGGGATCCCGTCCCATCCAAACCCATCCCATCCCATTCCACCCCATCCCATCCCATCCCATCCCATCCCATCCCACATATCCCATCCCAGGGATCCCATCCCATGCCAGGGATCCCATCCCATCCCATTCCAGGGATCCCATCCCATCCCAGTGAACACATCCCATCTCAGGGATCCCATCCCATCCCAGGGATCCCATCCCATCCCAGGGAGCCCATCCGATCCCATCCCAGGGATCCCATCCCATCCCAACCAATCCCATCCCACCCCATCCCATCCCATCCCATCCCATGCCATCCCAGGGATCCCATCCCATCCCAGGGATCCCATCCCATCCCTTTCTATCCCATCCCATCCCTTCCCATCCCATCCCATCCCAGGGATCCCATCCCATCCCATCCGAGGGATCCCATCCCATCCCAGGGATCCCATCCCATCCCATCCCAGGGATCCCATCCGATCCCATCCCATCCAATCCGATCCCATCCCATCCCATCCCATCCCATCCCATCCCATCCCATCTCATCCCGCGGATCCCATGCCATGGCATCCCATCCCATCCCAGGGCCCCCGTCCCATCCAAACCCATCCCATCCCATCCCATCAAATCCCAACCCATTGTAGCCCATCCCATCCCTTCCCACCCCATCCCATCCCATCCCGTCCCATCACATCCCATCCCAGATATCCCATCCCAGGGATCCCATCCCATCCCAGGGATCACATCCCTTCCCATCCCAGGGATCCCATCCGATCCCATCCCATCCAAGCCCATCCCATCCCATCCCCTCCCATCCCATCCCATCCCATCCCATCCCATCCCATCCCATCCCATCCCATCTCATCCCGCGGATCCCATGCCATGGCATCCCATCCCATCCCAGGGATCCCGTCCCATCCAAACCCATCCCATCCCATCCCATCCCATCCCATCACATCCCATCCCATCCCATCCCATCCCATCCCATCCCATCCCATCCCATCCCATCCCATCCCATCCCATCCCATCCCATCCCATCCCATTGTAGCCCATCCCATCCCTTCCCACCCCATCCCATCCCGTCCCATCACAACCCATCCCAGATATCCCATCCCAGGGATCCCATCCCATGCCAGGGATCCCATCCCATCCCATTCCAGGGATCCCATCCCATCCCAACGCATCCCATCCCATCCTACCCCATCCCATCCCATCCTATCCCATCCCATCCCCTCCCATCCCTTCCTAGGGATCCCATACCAGGTATCCCATCCCATCCCATCCCAGGGATCCCATTCCGTACCATCCCAGGGATCCCATTTCATCCCATCCCATCCCATCGATCCCATCCCATCCCAACCCATTGTAGCCAATCCCATCCCACCCCATCCCATCCAATCCCATCCCATCCCATCCCATCCCATCGCAGGGATCCCATCCCATCCCGTCCCATCCCATCCCATCCCACCCCATCCCATCCCATCCCATCCCATCCCATCCCATCCCATCCCATCCCATCCCGTCCCATCCCATCCCATCCCACCCCATCCCATCCCATCCCATCCCATCCCATCCCATCCCATCCCATCCCATCCCATCCCATCTCATCCCGCGGATCCCATGCCATGGCATCCCATCCCATCCCATCCCATCCCATCCCAACCCATCCCACGTATCCCATCCCATCCCATCCCATCTCATCCCGCGGATCCCATGCCATGGCATCCCATCCCATCCCATCCCATCCCATCCCATCCCATCCCATCCCATCCCATCCCAGGGATCCCATCCCATCCAAACCCATCCCATCCCATCCCATCCCATCCCATCCCATCCCATCCCATCCCATCCCATCCCATCCCATCCCATTGTAGCCCATCCCAACCCTTCCCACCCCATCCCATCCCATCCCGTCCCATCACATCCCATCCCAGATATCCCATCCCAGGGATCCCATCCCATCCCAGGGATCCCATCCCATCCCATCCCAGGGATCCCATCCGATCCCGTCCCATCCCATCCAATCCCATCCCATCCCATCCCATCCCATCCCATCCCATCCCATCCCATCCCATCCCATCCCATGGATACCATCCCATCCCAGAGATCCCATCCCAGGGATCCCATCCCATCCCAGGGATCCCATCCCATACGAGGGATCACATTCCAGGGATCCCCCCCCAGGGATCCCAAACCTTCCCAGGGATCCCATCCCAGGGATCCCATCCCATCCCAGCTATCCCATCCCAGGGATTCCATCCCATCCCAGGGATCCCATTTCATCTGTTCCCATCCCAGGGATCCCATCCCATCCCATCCCATCCCAGGGATCCCATCCCATCCCAACCCATCCCATCCCATCCCACCCCATCACATTCCATCCCATCCCATGGATCCCATCCCATCCCAGGGATCCCATCCCATCCCATACCATCCCAGGGACCGCATCCAATCCCAACCAATCCCATCCCACCCGATCCCATCCCATTCCATCCCATCCCATCCGATCCCATCCCATGGCATCCCAGGGATTCCAACCCATACGAGGGATCACAATCCAGGGATCCCATCCCAGGGATCCCATCCCACCCCCGGGATCCCATTCCAGGGATTCCATCCCATCCCAGGGATCCCAACCCATACGAGGGATCACAATCCAGGGATCCCATCCCTGGGATCCCATCTCATCCCATCCCAGGGATCCAATCCCATCCCATGTCATCCCAGGGATCCCATCCCATCGCAGGGATCCCATCCCATCCCGTCCCATCCCATCCCATCCTACCCCATCCCATCCCATCCCATCCCAGGGATCCCATACCAGGTATCCCATCCCATCCCAGGGATCCCATTCCGTACCATCCCAGGGATCCCATTCCATCTCATCCCATCCCATCCCATCCCATCGCAGGGATCCCATCCCATTCCATCCCGTCCCATCCCATCCCATCCCATCCCACCCCATCCCATCCCATCCCATCCCATCCCATCCCATCCCATTCCATCCCATCCCATCCCATCCCATCCCATCCCATCCCATCCCATCCCACGGATTTCATCCCAGGGATTCCATCCCATCCCAGGTATCCCATCCCAACCAATCCCAACCCAGGGATCCCATCCCATCCCATCCCATCCCATCTCATCCCATCCCATCCCAGGGATCCCATCCCATCCCAGGGATCCGATCCCATCCCAACCCATCCCATCCCATCCTACCCCATCCCATCCCATCCTATCCCATCCCATCCCATCCCATCCCATCCCATCCCATCCCATCCCATCCCATCCCATCCCATCCCAGGGATCCCATACCAGAGATCCCATCCCATCCACGGGTCCCCATCCCAGGGATCCCATCCCATCCCAGGGATCACATCCCTTCCCATCCCAGGGATCCCATCCGATCCCATCCCATCCAATCCCATCCCATCCCATCCCATCCGATCCCATCCCATCCCATCCCATCCCATCCCATCCCATCCCATCCCATCCCGTCCCATCCCATCCCATCCCATTCCAGGGATCCAATCCCATCCCAGTGAACACATCCCATCTCAGGGATCCCATCCCATCCCAGGGATCCCATCCCATCCCAGGGAGCCCATCCGATCCCATCCCAGGGATCCCATCCCATCCCAACCAATCCCATCCCATCCCACCCCATCCCATCCCATCCCATCCCATCCCTTCCCATCCCATCCCATCCCAGGGATCCCATCCCAGGGATCTTATTTCATCCCAGGGATCCCATCCCATCCCTTTCCATCCCATCCCATCCCTTCCCATCCCATCCCATCCCATCCCATCCCAGGGATCCCATCACAGGGACCCCATCCCTGGGATCCCATCCCATCCCATCCCATCCCATCTCATCCCGCGGATCCCATGCCATGGCATCCCATCCCATCCCATCTCAGGGATCCCGTCCCATCCAAACCCATCCCATTCCACCCCATCCCATCCCATCCCATCCCATCCCACATATCCCATCCCAGGGATCCCATCCCATGCCAGGGATCCCATCCCATCCCATTCCAGGGATCCCATCCCATCCCAGTGAACACATCCCATCTCAGGGATCCCATCCCATCCCAGGGATCCCATCCCATCCCATCCCAGGGAGCCCATCCGATCCCATCCCAGGGATCCCATCCCATCCCAACCAATCCCATCCCACCCCATCCCATCCCATCCCATCCCATCCCATCCCATGCCATCCCAGGGATCCCATCCCATCCCAGGTATCCCATCCCATCCCATCCCAGGGATCCCATCCCATCCCAGGGATCCCATCCCATCCCATCCCAGGGATCCCATCCGATCCCATCCCATCCAATCCGATCCCATCCCATCCCATCCCATCCCATCCCATCCCATCCCATCCCATCCCATCTCATCCCGCGGATCCCATGCCATGGCATCCCATCCCATCCCATCCCATCCCATCCCATCCCATCCCATCCCATCCCATCCCATCCCATCCCATCCCATTGTAGCCCATCCCATCCCTTCCCACCCCATCCCATCCCGTCCCATCACATCCCATCCCAGATATCCCATCCCAGGGATCCCATCCCAGGGATCACATCCCTTCCCATCCCAGGGATCCCATCCGATCCCATCCCATCCAAGCCCATCCCATCCCATCCGATCCCATCCCATCCCATCCCATCCCATCCCATCCCATCCCATCCCATCCCATCCCATCTCATCCCGCGGATCCCATGCCATGGCATCCCATCCCATCCCATCCCAGGGATCCCGTCCCATCCAAACCCATCCCATCCCATCCCATCCCATCCCATCACATACCATCCCATCCCATCCCATCCCATCCCATTGTAGCCCATCCCATCCCTTCCCACCCCATCCCATCCCGTCCCATCACATCCCATCCCAGATATCCCATCCCAGGGATCCCATCCCATGCCAGGGATCCCATCCCATCCCATTCCAGGGATCCCATCCCATCCCAACGCATCCCATCCCATCCTACCCCATCCCATCCCATCCTATCCCATCCCATCCCCTCCCATCCCTTCCTAGGGATCCCATACCAGGTATCCCATCCCATCCCATCCCAGGGATCCCATTCCGTACCATCCCAGGGATCCCATTTCATCCCATCCCATCCCATCGATCCCATCCCATCCCAACCCATTGTAGCCAATCCCATCCCATCCCCCCCCATCCCATCCAATCCCATCCCATCCCATCCCATCGCAGGGATCCCATCCCATCCCGTCCCATCCCATCCCATCCCACCCCATCCCATCCCATCCCATCCCATCCCATCCCATCCCATCCCATCCCAGCGATCTCGTCCCAGGGATTCCATCCCATCCCAGGTATCCCATCCCAACCAGTCCCAACCCAGGGATCCCATCCCACCCCATCCCACCCCATCCCATCCCATCCCATCTCAACCCATCCCATCCCAGGGATCCCAACCCATCCCACGTATCCCATCCCATCCCATCCCATCTCATCCCGCGGATCCCATGCCATGGCATCCCATCCCATCCCATCCCATCCCATCCCATCCCATCCCATCCCATCCCAGGGATCCCATCCCATCCAAACCCATCCCATCCCATCCCATCCCATCCCATCCCGTCCCATCACATCCCATCCCAGATATCCCATCCCAGGGATCCCATCCCATCCCAGGGATCCCATCCCATCCCATCCCAGGGATCCCATCCGATCCCGTCCCATCCCATCCCATCCCATCCCATCCCATCCCATCCCAGGGATCCCATACCAGAGATCCCATCCCCGGGTCCCCATCCCAGGGATTCCATCCCATCCCATCCCATCCCATCCCATTGTAGCCCATCCCAACCCTTCCCACCCCATCCCATCCCATCCCGTCCCATCACATCCCATCCCAGAGATCCCATCCCAGGGATCCCATCCCATCCCAGGGATCCCATCCCATACGAGGGATCACATTCCAGGGATCCCACCCCAGGGATCCCAAACCTTCCCAGGGATCCCATCCCAGGGATCCCATCCCATCCCAGCTATCCCATCCCAGGGATTCCATCCCATCCCAGGGATCCCATTTCATCTGTTCCCATCCCAGGGATCCCATCCCATCCCATCCCAGGGATCCCATCCCATCCCAACCCATCCCATCCCATCCCACCCCATCACATTCCATCCCATCCCATGGATCCCATCCCATCCCAGGGATCCCATCCCATCCCATACCATCCCAGGGACCGCATCCCATCCCAACCAATCCCATCCCACCCGATCCCATCCCATTCCATCCCATCCCATCCGATCCCATCCCATGGCATCCCAGGGATCCCAACCCATACGAGGGATCACAATCCAGGGATCCCATCCCAGGGATCCCATCCCATCCCCGGGATCCCATTCCAGGGATTCCATCCCATCCCAGGGATCCCAACCCATACGAGGGATCACAATCCAGGGATCCCATCCCTGGGATCCCATCTCATCCCATCCCAGGGATCCAATCCCATCCCATGTCATCCCAGGTATCCCATCCCATCCCAGGGATCCCATTCCGTACCATCCCGGGGATCCCATTCCATCTCATCCCATCCCATCCCATCGCAGGGATCCCATCCCATTCCATCCCGTCCCATCCCATCCCATCCCACCCCATGCCATCCCATCCCATTCCATCCCATCCCATCCCATCCCATCCCATCCCATCCCATCCCACGGATTTGATCCCAGGGATTCCATCCCATCCCAGGTATCCCATCCCAACCAATCCCAACCCAGGGATCCCATCCCATCCCATCCCATCCCATCCCATCTCATCCCATCCCATCCCAGGGATCCCATCCCATCCCAGGGATCCCATCCCATCCCAGGGAGCCCATCCGATCCCATCCCAGGGATCCCATCCCATCCCATCCTACCCCATCCCATCCCGTCCTATCCCATCCCATCCCATCCCATCCCATCCCATCCCATCCCTTCCCATCCCATCCCATCCCAGGGATCCCATTCCGTACCATCCCAGGGATCCTATTTCATCCTATCCCATCCCATCCCGTTGATCCCATCCCATCCCAACCCATTGTAGCCAATCCCATCCCATCCCACCCCATCCCATCCAATCCCATCCCATCCCATCCCATCCTATCCCATCCCATCCCAGGGACACCATCCCAGGGATACCATACCATCCCATCCCATCGCAGGGATCCCATCCCATCCCATCCCATCCCAGCGATCTCATCCCAGGGATTCCATCCCATCCCAGGTATCCCATCCCATCCCATCCCATCCAATCCCAGGGATCCCATCCCATCCAATCCCAGGGATCCCATCCCATCCCATCCCATCTCACCCCATCCCATCCCAGGGATCACATCCCATCCCACGGATGCCATCCCATCCCATCCCAGGCATCCCATCCGATCCCATCCAAGGATCCCATCCCATCCCATCCCAGGGATCCCATCCCATCCCATCCCAGGGATCCCATCCCATCCCATCCCATCCCATCCCAGGGATCCCATCCCATGGAACCCATCCCAACCCAGGGATCCCATCCCATTCCAACCCATCCAATCCCATCCCAGGGATCCCATCCCAGAGATTCCATCCCATCCCAGGGATGGCATCCCAGGGATTCGATCCCAACCCAGGGATCCCATCCTGTCCCAGGGATCCCATCCCAGGGATTCCATCCCATCCCAGGGATCCCATCCCATCCCAGGGATCACATTCCAGGGATCCCATCCCAGGGATCACATCCCATCCCCGGGTCCCCATCCCAGGGATTCCATCCCATCCCAAACCATCCCTTCCCATGGATACCATCCGATCCCAGAGATCCCATCCCAGGGATCCCATCCCATCCCAGGGATCCCATCCCATCCCAACCCATCCCATCCCATCCTGCCCCATCCCATCCCATCCTATCCCATCGCATCCCATCCCATCCCATCCCATCCTAGGGATCCCATACCAGGTATACCATCCCATCCCAGGGATCCCATTCCGTACCATCCCAGGGATCCCATTCCATCCCATCCCATCCCATGGATCCCATCCCATCCCAACCCATTGTAGCCAATCCAATCCCATCCCACTCCATCCCATCCCATCCCACCCCATCCCATCCCATCCCATCCCTTCCCATCCCATCCCATCCCAGGGATCCCATCCCAGGGATCTTATTTCATCCCAGGGATCCCATCCCATCCCTTTCCATCCCATCCCATCCCTTCCCATCCCATCCCATCCCATCCCATCCCATCCCATCCCATCCCATCCCATCCCAGGGATCCCATCACAGGGACCCCATCCCTGGGATCCCATCCCATCCCATCCCATCCCATCCCATCTCATCCCGCGGATCCCATGCCATGGCATCCCATCCCATCCCATCCCAGGGATCCCGTCCCATCCAAACCCATCCCATTCCACCCCATCCCATCCCATCCCATCCCACATATCCCATCCCAGGGATCCCATCCCATGCCAGGGATCCCATCCCATCCCATTCCAGGGATCCCATCCCATCCCAGTGAACACATCCCATCTCAGGGATCCCATCCCATCCCAGGGATCCCATCCCATCCCATCCCAGGGAGCCCATCCGATCCCATCCCAGGGATCCCATCCCATCCCAACCAATCCCATCCCACCCCATCCCATCCCATCCCATCCCATCCCATCCCATGCCATCCCAGGGATCCCATCCCATCCCAGGTATCCCATCCCATCCCGTTCTATCCCATCCCATCCCTTCCCATCCCATCCCATCCCAGGGATCCCATCCCATCCCATCCCAGGGATCCCATCCCATCCCAGGGATCCCATCCCATCCCATCCCAGGGATCCCATCCGATCCCATCCCATCCAATCCGATCCCATCCCATCCCATCCCATCCCATCCCATCCCATCCCATCTCATCCCGCGGATCCCATGCCATGGCATCCCATCCCATCCCATCCCATCCCATCCCATCCCATCCCATTGTAGCCCATCCCATCCCTTCCCACCCCATCCCATCCCGTCCCATCACATCCCATCCCAGATATCCCATCCCAGGGATCCCATCCCATCCCAGGGATCACATCCCTTCCCATCCCAGGGATCCCATCCGATCCCATCCCATCCAAGCCCATCCCATCCCATCCCATCCCATCCCATCCCATCCCATCCCATCCCATCCCATCCCATCCCATCTCATCCCGCGGATCCCATGCCATGGCATCCCATCCCATCCCATCCCAGGGATCCCGTCCCATCCAAACCCATCCCATCCCATCCCATCCCATCCCATCCCATCCCATCACATACCATCCCATCCCATCCCATCCCATCCCATCCCATCCCATCCCATTGTAGCCCATCCCATCCCTTCCCACCCCATCCCATCCCGTCCCATCACATCCCATCCCAGATATCCCATCCCAGGGATCCCATCCCATGCCAGGGATCCCATCCCATCCCATTCCAGGGATCCCATCCCATCCCAACGCATCCCATCCCATCCCCCCCCATCCCATCCAATCCCATCCCATCCCATCCCATCGCAGGGATCCCATCCCATCCCGTCCCATCCCATCCCATCCCACCCCATCCCATCCCATCCCATCCCATCCCATCCCATCCCATCCCATCCCATCCCATCCCATCCCATCCCATCCCATCCCAGCGATCTCGTCCCAGGGATTCCATCCCATCCCAGGTATCCCATCCCAACCAGTCCCAACCCAGGGATCCCATCCCACCCCATCCCACCCCATCCCATCCCATCCCATCCCATCTCATCCCATCCCATCCCAGGGATCCCAACCCATCCCACGTATCCCATCCCATCCCATCCCATCTCATCCCGCGGATCCCATGCCATGGCATCCCATCCCATCCCATCCCATCCCATCCCATCCCAGGGATCCCATCCCATCCAAACCCATCCCATCCCATCCCATCCCATCCCATCCCATCCCATCCCATCCCATCCCATTGTAGCCCATCCCAACCCTTCCCACCCCATCCCATCCCATCCCGTCCCATCACATCCCATCCCAGATATCCCATCCCAGGGATCCCATCCCATCCCAGGGATCCCATCCCATCCCATCCCAGGGATCCCATCCGATCCCGTCCCATCCCATCCCATCCCATCCCATCCCATCCCATCCCATCCCAGGGATCCCATACCAGAGATCCCATCCCCGGGTCCCCATCCCAGGGATTCCATCCCATCCCATCCCATCCCATCCCATTGTAGCCCATCCCAACCCTTCCCACCCCATCCCATCCCATCCCGTCCCATCACATCCCATCCCAGAGATCCCATCCCAGGGATCCCATCCCATCCCAGGGATCCCATCCCATACGAGGGATCACATTCCAGGGATCCCACCCCAGGGATCCCAAACCTTCCCAGGGATCCCATCCCAGGGATCCCATCCCATCCCAGCTCTCCCATCCCAGGGATTCCATCCCATCCCAGGGATCCCATTTCATCTGTTCCCATCCCAGGGATCCCATCCCATCCCATCCCAGGGATCCCATCCCATCCCAACCCATCCCATCCCATCCCACCCCATCACATTCCATCCCATCCCATGGATCCCATCCCATCCCAGGGATCCCATCCCATCCCATACCATCCCAGGGACCGCATCCCATCCCAACCAATCCCATCCCACCCGATCCCATCCCATTCCATCCCATCCCATCCGATCCCATCCCATGGCATCCCAGGGATCCCAACCCATACGAGGGATCACAATCCAGGGATCCCATCCCAGGGATCCCATCCCATCCCCGGGATCCCATTCCAGGGATTCCATCCCATCCCAGGGATCCCAACCCATACGAGGGATCACAATCCAGGGATCCCATCCCTGGGATCCCATCTCATCCCATCCCAGGGATCCAATCCCATCCCATGTCATCCCAGGGATCCCATCCCATCGCAGGGATCCCATCCCATCCCGTCCCATCCCATCCTACCCCATCCCATCCCATCCCAGGGATCCCATACCAGGTATCCCATCCCATCCCAGGGATCCCATTCCGTACCATCCCGGGGATCCCATTCCATCTCATCCCATCCCATCCCATCGCAGGGATCCCATCCCATTCCATCCCGTCCCATCCCATCCCATCCCACCCCATGCCATCCCATCCCATTCCATCCCATCCCATCCCATCCCATCCCATCCCATCCCATCCCATCCCATCCCATCCCACGGATTTGATCCCAGGGATTCCATCCCATCCCAGGTATCCCATCCCAACCAATCCCAACCCAGGGATCCCATCCCATCCCATCCCATCCCATCTCATCCCATCCCATCCCAGGGATCCCATCCCATCCCAGGGATCCCATCCCATCCCAGGGAGCCCATCCGATCCCATCCCAGGGATCCCATCCCATCCCATCCTACCCCATCCCATCCCATCCTATCCCATCCCATCCCATCCCATCCCATCCCATCCCATCCCTTCCCATCCCATCCCATCCCAGGGATCCCATTCCGTACCATCCCAGGGATCCTATTTCATCCTATCCCATCCCATCCCATTGATCCCATCCCATCCCAACCCATTGTAGCCAATCCCATCCCATCCCACCCCATCCCATCCAATCCCATCCCATCCCATCCCATCCCATCCCATCCCAGGGACACCATCCCAGGGATACCATACCATCCCATCCCATCGCAGGGATCCCATCCCATCCCATCCCATCCCAGCGATCTCATCCCAGGGATTCCATCCCATCCCAGGTATCCCATCCCATCCCATCCCATCCAATCCCAGGGATCCCATCCCATCCAATCCCAGGGATCCCATCCCATCCCATCCCATCTCACCCCATCCCATCCCAGGGATCACATCCCATCCCACGGATGCCATCCCATCCCATCCCAGGCATCCCATCCGATCCCATCCAAGGATCCCATCCCATCCCATCCCATCCCAGGGATCCCATCCCATCCCATCCCAGGGATCCCATCCCATCCCATCCCATCCCAGGGATCCCATCCCATGGAACCCATCCCAACCCAGGGATCCCATCCCATTCCAACCCATCCAATCCCATCCCAGGGATCCCATCCCAGAGATTCCATCCCATCCCAGGGATGGCATCCCAGGGATTCGATCCCAACCCAGGGATCCCATCCTATCCCAGGGATCCCATCCCAGGGATTCCATCACATCCCAGGGATCCCATCCCATCCCAGGGATCACATTCCAGGGATCCCATCCCAGGGATCACATCCCATCCCCGGGTCCCCATCCCAGGGATTCCATCCCATCCCAAACCATCCCTTCCCATGGATACCATCCGATCCCAGAGATCCCATCCCAGGGATCCCATCCCATCCCAGGGATCCCATCCCATCCCAACCCATCCCATCCCATCCTGCCCCATCCCATCCCATCCTATCCCATCGCATCCCATCCCATCCCATCCCATCCTAGGGATCCCATACCAGGTATACCATCCCATCCCAGGGATCCCATTCCGTACCATCCCAGGGATCCCATTCCATCCCATCCCATCCCATGGATCCCATCCCATCCCAACCCATTGTAGCCAATCCAATCCCATCCCACTCCATCCCATCCCATCCCACCCCATCCCATCCCATCCCAGGGATCCCATCCCAGGGATCTTATTTCATCCCAGGGATCCCATCCCATCCCTTTCCATCCCATCCCATCCCTTCCCATCCCATCCCATCCCATCCCATCCCATCCCATCCCATCCCATCCCATCCCAGGGATCCCATCACAGGGACCCCATCCCTGGGATCCCATCCCATCCCATCCCATCCCATCCCATCTCATCCCGCGGATCCCATTCCATGGCATCCCATCCCATCCCATCCCAGGGATCCCGTCCCATCCAAACCCATCCCATTCCACCCCATCCCATCCCATCCCATCCCATCCCACATATCCCATCCCAGGGATCCCATCCCATGCCAGGGATCCCATCCCATCCCATTCCAGGGATCCCATCCCATCCCAGTGAACACATCCCATCTCAGGGATCCCATCCCATCCCAGGGATCCCATCCCATCCCATCCCAGGGAGCCCATCCGATCCCATCCCAGGGATCCCATCCCATCCCAACCAATCCCATCCCACCCCATCCCATCCCATCCCATCCCATCCCATCCCATGCCATCCCAGGGATCCCATCCCATCCCAGGTATCCCATCCCATCCCGTTCTATCCCATCCCATCCCTTCCCATCCCATCCCATCCCAGGGATCCCATCCCATCCCATCCCAGGGATCCCATCCCATCCCAGGGATCCCATCCCATCCCATCCCAGGGATCCCATCCGATCCCATCCCATCCAATCCGATCCCATCCCATCCCATCCCATCCCATCCCATCCCATCCCATCCCATCCCATCTCATCCCGCGGATCCCATGCCATGGCATCCCATCCCATCCCATCCCATCCCATCCCATCCCATCCCATTGTAGCCCATCCCATCCCTTCCCACCCCATCCCATCCCGTCCCATCACATCCCATCCCAGATATCCCATCCCAGGGATCCCATCCCATCCCAGGGATCACATCCCTTCCCATCCCAGGGATCCCATCCGATCCCATCCCATCCAAGCCCATCCCATCCCATCCGATCCCATCCCATCCCATCCCATCCCATCCCATCCCATCCCATCTCATCCGGCGGATCCCATGCCATGGCATCCCATCCCATCCCAGGGATCCCGTCCCATCCAAACCCATCCCATCCCATCCCATCCCATCCCATCACATACCATCCCATCCCATCCCATCCCATTGTAGCCCATCCCATCCCTTCCCACCCCATCCCATCCCGTCCCATCACATCCCATCCCAGATATCCCATCCCAGGGATCCCATCCCATGCCAGGGATCCCATCCCATCCCATTCCAGGGATCCCATCCCATCCCAACGCATCCCATCCCATCCTACCCCATCCCATCCCATCCTATCCCATCCCATCCCCTCCCATCCCTTCCTAGGGATCCCATCCCATGCCAGGGATCCCATCCCATCCCATTCCAGGGATCCCATCCCATCCCAACGCATCCCATCCCATCCTACCCCATCCCATCCCATCCTATCCCATCCCATCCCCTCCCATCCCTTCCTAGGGATCCCATACCAGGTATCCCATCCCATCCCATCCCAGGGATCCCATTCCGTACCATCCCAGGGATCCCATTTCATCCCATCCCATCCCATCGATCCCATCCCATCCCAACCCATTGTAGCCAATCCCATCCCATCCCCCCCCATCCCATCCAATCCCATCCCATCCCATCCCATCGCAGGGATCCCATCCCATCCCGTCCCATCCCATCCCATCCCATCCCACCCCATCCCATCCCATCCCATCCCATCCCATCCCATCCCATCCCATCCCATCCCATCCCATCCCATCCCATCCCAGCGATCTCGTCCCAGGGATTCCATCCCATCCCAGGTATCCCATCCCAACCAGTCCCAACCCAGGGATCCCATCCCACCCCATCCCATCCCATCCCATCCCATCCCATCCCATCTCATCCCATCCCATCCCAGGGATCCCAACCCATCCCACGTATCCCATCCCATCCCATCTCATCCCGCGGATCCCATGCCATGGCATCCCATCCCATCCCATCCCATCCCATCCCATCCCAGGGATCCCATCCCATCCAAACCCATCCCATCCCATCCCATCCCATCCCATCCCATCCCATCCCATCCCATCCCATCCCATTGTAGCCCATCCCAACCCTTCCCACCCCATCCCATCCCGTCCCATCACTTCCCATCCCAGATATCCCATCCCAGGGATCCCATCCCATCCCAGGGATCCCATCCCATCCCATCCCGGGGATCCCATCCGATCCCGTCCCATCCCATCCCATCCCATCCCATCCCATCCCATCCCAGGGATCCCATACCAGAGATCCCATCCCCGGGTCCCCATCCCAGGGATTCCATCCCATCCCATCCCATCCCATCCCATTGTAGCCCATCCCAACCCTTCCCACCCCATCCCATCCCATCCCGTCCCATCACATCCCATCCCAGAGATCCCATCCCAGGGATCCCATCCCATCCCAGGGATCCCATCCCATACGAGGGATCACATTCCAGGGATCCCACCCCAGGGATCCCAAACCTTCCCAGGGATCCCATCCCAGGGATCCCATCCCATCCCTGCTATCCCATCCCAGGGATTCCATCCCATCCCAGGGATCCCATTTCATCTGTTCCCATCCCAGGGATCCCATCCCATCCCATCCCAGGGATCCCATCCCATCCCAACCCATCCCATCCCATCCCACCCCATCACATTCCATCCCATCCCATGGATCCCATCCCATCCCAGGGATCCCATCCCATCCCATACCATCCCAGGGACCGCATCCCATCCCAACCAATCCCATCCCACCCGATCCCATCCCATTCCATCCCATCCCATCCGATCCCATCCCATGGCATCCCAGGGATCCCAACCCATACGAGGGATCACAATCCAGGGATCCCATCCCAGGGATCCCATCCCATCCCCGGGATCCCATTCCAGGGATTCCATCCCATCCCAGGGATCCCAACCCATACGAGGGATCACAATCCAGGGATCCCATCCCTGGGATCCCATCTCATCCCATCCCAGGGATCCAATCCCATCCCATGTCATCCCAGGGATCCCATCCCATCGCAGGGATCCCATCCCATCCCGTCCCATCCCATCCTACCCCATCCCATCCCATCCCAGGGATCCCATACCAGGTATCCCATCCCATCCCAGGGATCCCATTCCGTACCATCCCGGGGATCCCATTCCATCTCATCCCATCCCATCCCATCGCAGGGATCCCATCCCATTCCATCCCGTCCCATCCCATCCCATCCCACCCCATGCCATCCCATCCCATTCCATCCCATCCCATCCCATCCCATCCCATCCCACGGATTTGATCCCAGGGATTCCATCCCATCCCAGGTATCCCATCCCAACCAATCCCAACCCAGGGATCCCATCCCATCCCATCCCATCCCATCTCATCCCATCCCATCCCAGGGATCCCATCCCATCCCAGGGATCCCATCCCATCCCAGGGAGCCCATCCGATCCCATCCCAGGGATCCCATCCCATCCCATCCTACCCCATCCCATCCCATCCTATCCCATCCCATCCCATCCCATCCCATCCCATCCCATCCCTTCCCATCCCATCCCATCCCAGGGATCCCATTCCGTACCATCCCAGGGATCCTATTTCATCCTATCCCATCCCATCCCGTTGATCCCATCCCATCCCAACCCATTGTAGCCAATCCCATCCCATCCCACCCCATCCCATCCAATCCCATCCCATCCCATCCCATCCCATCCCATCCCATCCCATCCCATCCCAGGGACACCATCCCAGGGATACCATACCATCCCATCCCATCGCAGGGATCCCATCCCATCCCATCCCATCCCAGCGATCTCATCCCAGGGATTCCATCCCATCCCAGGTATCCCATCCCATCCCATCCCATCCCAGGGATCCCATCCCATCCAATCCCAGGGATCCCATCCCATCCCATCCCATCTCACCCCATCCCATCCCAGGGATCACATCCCATCCCACGGATGCCATCCCATCCCATCCCAGGGATCCCATCCCATCCCATCCCAGGGATCCCATCCCATCCCATCCCATCCCATCCCAGGGATCCCATCCCATGGAACCCATCCCAACCCAGGGATCCCATCCCATTCCAACCCATCCAATCCCATCCCAGGGATCCCATCCCAGAGATTCCATCCCATCCCAGGGATGGCATCCCAGGGATTCGATCCCAACCCAGGGATCCCATCCTATCCCAGGGATCCCATCCCAGGGATTCCATCCCATCCCAGGGATCCCATCCCATCCCAGGGATCACATTCCAGGGATCCCATCCCAGGGATCACATCCCATCCCCGGGTCCCCATCCCAGGGATTCCATCCCATCCCAAACCATCCCTTCCCATGGATACCATCCGATCCCAGAGATCCCATCCCAGGGATCCCATCCCATCCCAGGGATCCCATCCCATCCCAACCCATCCCATCCCATCCTGCCCCATCCCATCCCATCCTATCCCATCGCATCCCATCCCATCCCATCCCATCCTAGGGATCCCATACCAGGTATACCATCCCATCCCAGGGATCCCATTCCGTACCATCCCAGGGATCCCATTCCATCCCATCCCATCCCATGGATCCCATCCCATCCCAACCCATTGTAGCCAATCCAATCCCATCCCACTCTATCCCATCCCATCCAATCCCATCCCATCCCATCCCATCCCATCGCAGGGATCCCATCCCATCCCGTCCCATCCCATCCCACCCCATCCCATCCCATCCCATCCCATCCCATCCCATCCCATCCCATCCCATCCCATCCCATCCCAGCGATCTCATCCCAGGGATTCCATCCCATCCCAGGTATCCCATCCCAACCAGTCCCAACCCAGGGATCCCATCCCACCCCATCCCATCCCATCCCAACACATCTCATCCCATCCCATCCCAGGGATCCCAACCCATCCCACGTATTCCATCCCATCCCATCTCATCCCGCGGATCCCATGCCATGGCATCCCATCCAAAACCATCCCATCCAAACCCATCCCATCCCATCCCATCCCATCCCATCCCATCCCAAACCCATCCCATCCCATCCCATCCCATCCCATCCCATCCCATCCCATCCCATCCCATCCCATCCCATCCCATTGTAGCCCATCCCAACCCTTCCCACCCCATCCCATCCCGTCCCATCACATCCCATCCCAGATATCCCATCCCAGGGATCCCATCCCATCCCAGGGATCCCATCCCATGCCAGGGATCCCATCCGATCCCATCCCATCCCATCCCATCCCATCCCATCCCATCCCATCCCATCCCATCCCATCCCAGGGATCCCATACCAGAGATCCCATTCCCGGGTCCCCATCCCAGGGATTCCATCCCATCCCAACCCATCCCATCCAATGGTTACCATCCCATCCTAGAGATCCCATCCCAGGGATCCCATCCCATCCCAGGGAACCCATCCCATCCCAACCCATCCCATCCCATCCCATCCCATCCCATCCCATCCCATCACATCCCATCCCATCCCATCCCATCCCATCCCATCCCATCCCATCCCATCCCATCCCATCCCAGGCATCCCATCCGATCCCATCCAAGGGATCCCATCCCAACCAATCCAATCCCAGGGATCCCATCCCATCCCATCCCATCTCACCCCATCCCATCCCAGGGATCACATCCCATCCCACGGATCCCATCCCATCCCATCCCAGGAATCCCATCCAATCCCATCCCAGGGATCCCATCCCATCCCATCCCATCCCATGCCAGGGATCCCATCCCATGGAACCCATCCCAACCCAGGGATCCCATCCCATTCCAACCCATCCAATCCCATCCCAGGGATCCCATCCCAGAGCTTCCATCCCATCCCAGGGATGCCATCCCAGGGATTCGATCCCAACCCAGGGATCCCATCCTATCCCAGGGATCCCATCCCAGGGATTCCATCCCATCCCAGGGATCCCATCCCATCCCAGGGATCACATTCCCGGGATCCCATCCCAGGGATCCCATCCCATCCCAGGGATCCCATCCCATCCCATCCTATCCCATCCCATCCCATCCCATCCCATCCCAGGGATCCCATACCAGGGATCCCATCCCATCCCCGGGTCCCCATCCCAGGGATTCCATCCCATCCCAACCCATCCCATCCCATGGATACCATCCGATCCCAGAGATCCCATCCCAGGGATCCCATCCCAGGGATCCCATCCCATCCCAACCCATCCCATCCCATCCTACCCCATCCCATCCCATCCCATCCTACCCCATCACATCCCATCCTATCCTATCCCATCCCATCCCATCCCATCCCATCCCATCGTAGGGATCCCATACCAGGTATCCCATCCCAGGGATCCCATTCCGTACCATCCCAGGGATCCCATTCCATCCCATCCCATCCCATCCCATCGATCCCATCCCATCCCAAACCATTGTAGCCAATCCCATCCCATCCCACCCCATCCCATCCAATCCCATCCCACCCCATCCCATCCCATCCCATCCCATCCCATCCCATCCCATCCCATCCCATCCCATCCCAGGGACACCATCCCAGGGATACCATACCATCCCAACCCATCCCATCCCATCCGATCCCATCCCAGGGATCCCATCCCATACCATCCCATCCCATCGCAGGGATCCCATCCCATCCCATTCCAATCCATCCCATCCCATCCCATCCCATCCCAGGGATCCCGTCCCATCCAAACCCATCCCATTCCACCCCATCCCATCCCATCCCATCCCACATATCCCATCCCAGGGATCCCATCCCATGCCAGGGATCCCATCCCATCCCATTCCAGGGATCCCATCCCATCCCAGTGAACACATCCCATCTCAGGGATCCCATCCCATCCCAGGGATCCCATCCCATCCCATCCCAGGGAGCCCATCCGCTCCCATCCCAGGGATCCCATCCCATCCCAACCAATCCCATCCCACCCCATCCCATCCCATCCCATCCCATCCCATCCCATGCCATCCCAGGGATCCCATCCCATCCCAGGTATCCCATCCCATCCCGTTCTATCCCATCCCATCCCTTCCCATCCCATCCCATCCCAGGGATCCCATCCCATCCCATCCCAGGGATCCCATCCCATCCCAGGGATCCCATCCCATCCCATCCCAGGGATCCCATCCGATCCCATCCCATCCAATCCGATCCCATCCCATCCCATCCCATCCCATCCCATCCCATCCCATCCCATCCCATCTCATCCCGCGGATCCCATGCCATGGCATCCCATCCCATCCCATCCCATCCCATCCCATCCCATCCCATCCCATTGTAGCCCATCCCATCCCTTCCCACCCCATCCCATCCCGTCCCATCACATCCCATCCCAGATATCCCATCCCAGGGATCCCATCCCATCCCAGGGATCACATCCCTTCCCATCCCAGGGATCCCATCCGATCCCATCCCATCCAAGCCCATCCCATCCCATCCGATCCCATCCCATCCCATCCCATCCCATCCCATCCCATCCCATCCCATCCCATCCCATCTCATCCCGCGGATCCCATGCCATGGCATCCCATCCCATCCCATCCCAGGGATCCCGTCCCATCCAAACCCATCCCATCCCATCCCATCCCATCCCATCCCATCACATACCATCCCATCCCATCCCATCCCATCCCATCCCATCCCATCCCATTGTAGCCCATCCCATCCCTTCCCACCCCATCCCATCCCGTCCCATCACATCCCATCCCAGATATCCCATCCCAGGGATCCCATCCCATGCCAGGGATCCCATCCCATCCCATTCCAGGGATCCCATCCCATCCCAACGCATCCCATCCCATCCCCCCCCATCCCATCCAATCCCATCCCATCCCATCCCATCGCAGGGATCCCATCCCATCCCGTCCCATCCCATCCCATCCCACCCCATCCCATCCCATCCCATCCCATCCCATCCCATCCCATCCCATCCCATCCCATCCCATCCCATCCCAGCGATCTCGTCCCAGGGATTCCATCCCATCCCAGGTATCCCATCCCAACCAGTCCCAACCCAGGGATCCCATCCCACCCCATCCCATCCCATCCCAACACATCTCATCCCATCCCATCCCAGGGATCCCAACCCATCCCACGTATCCCATCCCATCCCATCTCATCCCGCGGATCCCATGCCATGGCATCCCATCCAAAACCATCCCATCCAAACCCATCCCATCGATCCCATCCCATCCCAAACCATTGTAGCCAATCCCATCCCATCCCACCCCATCCCATCCAATCCCATCCCACCCCATCCCATCCCATCCCATCCCATCCCATCCCATCCCATCCCATCCCATCCCATCCCATCCCAGGGACACCATCCCAGGGATACCATACCATCCCAACCCATCCCATCCCATCCGATCCCATCCCAGGGATCCCATCCCATACCATCCCATCCCATCGCAGGGATCCCATCCCATCCCATTCCAATCCATCCCATCACATCCCATCCCAGCGATCTCATCCCAGGAATTCCATCCCATCCCTGTGATCCCATCCCATCCCACCCATTCCCATCCCCGGAATCCCATCCCATCACATCCCACGGATCCCATAACATCCCAGGGATCCCATCCCATCCCATTCCATCCCAGGGATCCCATCCCAGGGATTCCATCCCATCCCAGGGATCCCATCCCATACGAGGGATCACATTCCAGGGATCCCATCCCAGTAATCCCATCCCATCCCAAGTAACCCATCCCATGGATCCCTCCCCAGGGATCCCAACCCTTCCCAGGGATCCCATCCCAGGGATCCCGTCCCATCCCAGCTATCCCATCCCAGGGATTCCATCCCATCCCAGGGATCCCATTTCATCTGTTCCCATCCCAGGGATCCCATCCCATCCCATCCCAGGGATCCCATCCCATCCCAACCCATCCCATCCCATCCCACCCCATCACATTCCATCCCATCCCATGGATCCCATCCCATCCCAGGGATCCCATCCCATCCCATCCCATACCATCCCAGGGACCGCATCCCATCCCAACCAATCCCATCCCACCCGATCCCATCCCATTCCATCCCATCCCACCCGATCCCATCCCATCCCATCCCATCCCATCCCAGGGACACCATCCCAGGGATCCCATCCCATCCCATCCCATCCCATCCCATCCCATCACATCCCATCCCAGCGATCTCATCCCAGGGATTCCATCCCATCCCAGGTATCCCATCCCAACCAATCCTAACCCAGGGATCCCATCCGATCCAATCCCAGGGATCCCATCCCATCCCATCCCATCTCACCCCATCCCATCCCAGGGATCACATCCCATCCCACGGATCCCATCCCATCCCATCCCAGGCATCCCATCCGATCCCATCCAAGGGATCCCATCCCATCCAATCCCATCCCAGGGATCCCATCCCATCCCATCCCATCCCAGGGATCCCATCCCATGGAACCCATCCCAACCCAGGGATCCCATCCCATTCCAACCCATCCAATCCCATCCCAGGGATCCCATCCCAGAGATTCCATCCCATCCCAGGGATGCCATCCCAGGGATTCGATCCCAACCCAGGGATCCCATCCTATCCCAGGGATCCCATCCCAGGGATTCCATCCCATCCCAGGGATCCCATCCCATCCCAGGGATCACATTCCCGGGATCCCATCCCAGGGATCCCATCCCATCCCATCCTATCCCATCCCATCCCATCCCATCCCAGGGATCCCATACCAGGGATCCCATCCCATCCCCGGGTCCCCATCCCAGGGATTCCATCCCATCCCAACCCATCCCATCCCATGGATACCATCCGATCCCAGAGATCCCATCCCAGGGATCCCATCCCAGGGATCCCATCCCATCCCAACCCATCCCATCCCATCCTACCCCATCCCATCCCATCCTATCCTATCCCATCCCATCCCATCCCATCCCATCCCATCCCATCCCATCCCATCCCATCCCATCCCATCCCATCCCATCCCATCCCATCGTAGGGATCCCATACCAGGTATCCCATCCCAGGGATCCCATTCCGTACAATCCCAGGGATCCCATTCCATCCCATCCCATCCCATCCCATCGATCCCATCCCATCCCAAACCATTGTAGCCAATCCCATCCCATCCCACCCCATCCCATCCAATCCCATCCCACCCCATCCCATCCCATCCCATCCCATCCCATCCCATCCCATCCCATCCCATCCCATCCCAGGGACACCATCCCAGGGATACCATACCATCCCAACCCATCCCATCCCATCCGATCCCATCCCAGGGATCCCATCCCATACCATCCCATCCCATCGCAGGGATCCCATCCCATCCCATTCCATCCCATCCCATCACATCCCATCCCAGCGATCTCATCCCAGGAATTCCATCCCATCCCTGTGATCCCATCCCATCCCACCCATTCCCATCCCCGGAATCCCATCCCATCACATCCCTTCCCAGCGATCTCATCCCAGGAATTCCATCCCATCCCTGTGATCCCATCCCATCCCACCCATTCCCATCCCCGGAATCCCATCCCATCACATCCCACGGATCCCATAACATCCCAGGGATCCCATCCCATCCCATCCCAGGGATCCCATCCCAGGGATTCCATCCCATCCCAGGGATCCCATCCCAGGGATTCCATCTCATCCCAGGGATCCAATCCCAGAGATCCTCTCCCATCCCATCCCATCCCATCCCATCCCATCCCATCCCAGGGATCCCATCCCATGGAAGCCATCCCAATCCAGGGATCCCATCCCATCCCATCCCATCCCATCTCATCCCATCCCATCCCAGGGATCCCATCCCATCCCATCCCATCCCATCCCATCCCAGGGATCCCATCTCATCCCAGGGATCCAATCCCAGAGATCCTCTCCCATCCCATCCCATCCCATCCCATCCCAGGGATCCCATCCCATGGAACCCATCCCAATCCAGGGATCCCATCCCATCCCATCCCATCCCATCTCATCCCATCCCATCCCAGGGATCCCATCCCATCCCCGGGATCCCATTCCAGGGATTCCATCCCATCCCAGGGATCCCAACCCATACGAGGGATCCCATCCCAGGGATCCCATCCCAGGGATCCCATCCCAGGGATCCCATCCCATCCCCGGGATCCCATTCCAGGGATTCCATCCCATCCCAGGGATCCCAACCGATACGAGGGATCACAATCCAGGGATCCCATCCCTGGAATCCCATCTCATCCCATCCCAGGGATCCAATCCCATCCCATCTTATCCCAGGGATCCCATCCCATCGCAGGGATCCCATCCCATCCCATCCCGTCCCATCCTACCCCATCCCATCCCATCCCAGGGATCCCATACCAGGTATCCCATCCCATCCCTGGGATCCCATTCCGTACCATCCCAGGGATCCCATTCCATCCCATCCCATCCCATCCCATCGCAGGGATCCCATCCCATTCCATCCCGTCCCATCCCATCCCATCCCACCCCATGCCATCCCATCCCATTCCATCCCATCCCATCCCATCCCATCCCATCCCATCCCATCCCATCCCATCCCATCCCATCCCAGGGATTTCATCCCAGGGATTCCATCCCATCCCAGGTATCCCATCCCAACCAATCCCAACCCAGGGATCCCATCCCATCCCATCCCATTTCATCCCATCCCATCCCAGGGATCCCATCCCATCCCAGAGATCCCATCCCAGGGATCCCATCCCATCCCAGGTATCCCATCCCATCCCAACCCATCCCATCCCATCCTACCCCATCCGATCCCATCCTATCCCATCCCATCCCATCCCGTCCCGTCCCATCACATCCCATCCCAGATATCCCATCCCAGGGATCCCATCCCATCCCAGGGATCCCATCCCATCCCAGGGATCCCATCCGATGCCATCCCATCCCATCCAATCCCATCCCATCCCATCCCATCCCATCCCATCCCATCCCAGGGATCCCATACCAGAGATCCCATCCCATCCCCGGGTCCCCATCCCAGGGATTCCATCCCATCCCAACCCATCCCATCCCATGGATACCATCCCATCCCAGAGATCCCATCCCAGGGATCCCATCCCATCCCAGGTATCCCATCCCAACCCATCCCATCCCATCCTACCCCATCCCATCCCATCCTATCCCATCCCATCCCATCCCCTCCCATCCCATCCTAGGGATCCCATACCAGGTATCCCATCCCATCCCAGGGATCCCATTCCGTACCATCCCAGGGATCCCATTTCATCCCATCCCATCCCATCGATCCCATCCCATCCCAACCCATTTTAGCCAATCCCATCCCACCCCATCCCATCCAATCCCATCCCATCCCATCGCAGGGATCCCATCCCATCCCATCCCGTCCCATCCCATCCCACCCCATCCCATCCCATCCCAGCGATCTCATCCCAGGGATTCCATCCCATCCCAGGTATCCCATCCCAACCAGTCCCAACCCAGGGATCCCATCCCATCCCCTCTCATCCCATCCCATCCCACGTATCCCATCCCATCCCATCTCATCCCGCGGATCCCATGCCATGGCATCCCATCCCATCCCATCCCATCCCATCCCATCCCATCCCATCCCAGGGATCCCATCCCATCCATAGCCATCCGATCCCATCCCATCCCATCCCATCCCATCCCATCCCATCCCATCCCATCCCATCCCATCCCATCCCACATATCCCATCCCAGGGATCCCATCCCATGCCAGGGATCCCATCCCATCCCATTCCAGGGATCCCATCCCATCCCAGTGAACACATCCCATCTCAGGGATCCCATCCCATCCCAGGGATCCCATCCCATCCCATCCAATCCGATCCCATCCCATCCCATCCCATCCCATCCCATCCCATCCCATCCCATCCCATCCCATCTCATCCCGCGGATCCCATGCCATGGCATCCCATCCCATCCCATCCCAGGGATCCCATCCCATCCCAGGGATCCCATCCGATTCCATCCCATCCAATCCGATCCCATCCCATCCCATCCCATCCCATCCCATCTCATCCCGCGGATCCCATGCCATGGCATCCCATCCCATCCCATCCCAGGGATCCCGTCCCATCCAAACCCATCCCATCCCATCCCATCACATCCCATCCCATTGTAGCCCATCCCATCCCTTCCCACCCCATCCCATCCCGTCCCATCACATCCCATCCCAGATATCCCATTCCAGGGATCCCATCCCATCCCAGGGATCACATCCCTTCCCATCCCAGGGATCCCATCCGATCCCATCCCATCCAAGCCCATCCCATCCCATCCGATCCCATCCCATCCCATCCCATCCCATCCCATCCCATCCCATCCCATCCCATCCCATCCCATCCCATCTCATCTCATCCCGCGGATCCCATGCCATGGCATCCCATCCCATCCCATCCCAGGGATCCCGTCCCATCCAAACCCATCCCATCCCATCCCATCCCATCCCATCACATACCATCCCATCCCATCACATCCCATCCCATTGTAGCCCATCCCATCCCTTCCCACCCCATCCCATCCCGTCCCATCACATCCCATCCGAGATATCCCATTCCAGGGATCCCATCCCATCCCAGGGATCCCATCCCATCCCATCCCATCCCATCCCAGGGATCCCCTTACCAGGGATCCCATCCCATCCCCGGGTCCCCATCCCAGGGATTCCATCCCATCCCAACCCATCCCATCCCATGGATACCATCCGATCCCAGAGATCCCATCCCAGGGATCCCATCCCATGCCAGGGATCCCATCCCATCCCATCCCATCCCATCCCATCCCATCCCAACCCATCCCATACCATCCCATCCCATCGCAGGGATCCCATCCCATCACATTCCATCCCATCCCATCACATCCCATCCCAGCGATCTCATCCCAGGAATTCCATCCCATCCCATTGTAGCCCATCCCATCCCTTCCTACCCCATCCCATCCCAACCCTTCCCACCCCATCCCAGTTATCCCATCCCAGGGATCCCATCCCATCCCAGGGATCCCATCCCATACGAGGGATCACATTCCAGGGATCCCAACCCAGGGATCCCATCCCATCCCAAGTAACCCATCCCATGGATCCCACCCCAGGGATCCCAAACCTTCCCAGGGATCCCATTTCATCTGGTCCCATCCCAGGGATCCCATCCCATCCCATCCCAGGGATCCCATCCCATCCCAACCCATCCCATCCCATCCCACCCCATCACACTCCATCCCATCCCATGGATCCCATCCCATCCCATACCATCCCAGGGACCGCATCCCATCCCAACCAATCCCATCCCACCCGATCCCATCCCATTCCATCCCATCCCATCCGATCCCATCCCATGGCATCCCAGGGATCCCAAACCATACGAGGGATCACAATCCAGGGATCCCATCCCAGGGATCCCATCCCATCCCCGGGATCCCATTCCAGGGATTCCATCCCATCCCAGGGATCCCAACCCATACGAGGGATCACAATCCAGGGATCCCATCCCTGGGATCCCATCTCATCCCATCCCAGGGATCCAATCCCATCCCATGTCATCCCAGGGATCCCATCCCATCCCGTCCCATCCCATCCTACCCCATCCCATCCCATCCCATCCCAGGGATCCCATACCAGGTATCCCATCCCATCCCAGGGATCCCATTCCGCACCATCCCAGGGATCCCATTCCATCTCATCCCATCCCATCCCATCGCAGGGATCCCATCCCATTCCATCCCGTCCCATCCCATCCCATCCCACCCCATGCCATCCCATCCCATTCCATCCCATCCCATCCCATCCCATCCCATCCCATCCCATCCCAGCGATCTCGTCCCAGGGATTCCATCCCATCCCAGGTATCCCATCCCAACCAATCCCAACCCAGGGATCCCATCCCATCCCATCCCATCTCATCCCATCCCATCCCATCCCAGGGATCCCATCCCTCCCAGGGATCCCATCCCATCCCATCCCATCCCATCCCATCTCATCCCGCGGATCCCATGCCATGGCATCCCATCCCATCCCATCCCATCCCAGGGATCCCGTCCCATCCAAACCCATCCCATTCCACCCCATCCCATCCCATCCCATCCCATCCCATCCCATCCCATCCCACATATCCCATCCCAGGGATCCCATCCCATGCCAGGGATCCCATCCCATCCCATTCCAGGGATCCCATCCCATCCCAGTGAACACATCCCATCTCAGGGATCCCATCCCATCCCAGGGATCCCATCCCATCCCATCCCAGGGAGCCCATTCGATCCCATCCCAGGGATCCCATCCCATCCCAACCAATCCCATCCCACCCCATCCCATCCCATCCCATGCCATCCCAGGGATCCCATCCCATCCCAGGGATCCCATCCCATCCCTTTCTATCCCATCCCATCCCTTCCCATCCCATCCCATCCCAGGGATCCCATCCCATCCCATCCCATCCCAGGGAGCCCATCCGATCCCATCCCAGGGATCCCATCCCATCCCATCCCATCCCATCCCATCCCATCCCATCCCTTCCCATCCCATCCCATCCCAGGGATCCCATCCCAGGGATCTTATTTCATCCCAGGGATCCCATCCCATCCCTTTCCATCCCATCCCATCCCTTCCCATCCCATCCCATCCCATCCCATCCCATCCCATCCCATCCCAGGGATCCCATCACAGGGACCCCATCCCTGGGATCCCATCCCATCCCATCCCATCCCATCTCATCCCGCGGATCCCATGCCATGGCATCCCATCCCATCCCATCCCAGGGATCCCGTCCCATCCAAACCCATCCCATTCCACCCCATCCCATCCCATCCCATCCCATCCCATCCCATCCCATCCCATCCCATCCCACATATCCCATCCCAGGGATCCCATCCCATGCCAGGGATCCCATCCCATCCCATTCCAGGGATCCCATCCCATCCCAGTGAACACATCCCATCCCAGGGATCCCATCCCATCCCAGGGATCCCATCCCATCCCATCCCAGGGAGCCCATCCGATCCCATCCCAGGGATCCCATCCCATCCCAACCAATCCCATCCCACCCCATCCCATCCCATCCCATCCCATCCCATGCCATCCCGGGGATCCCATCCCATCCCAGGGATCCCATCCCATCCCTTTCTATCCCATCCCATCCCTTCCCATCCCATCCCAGGGATCCCATCCCATCCCATCCCAGGGATCCCATCCCATCCCAGGGATCCCATCCCATCCCATCCCAGGGATCCCATCCGATCCCATCCCATCCAATCCGATCCCATCCCATCCCATCCCATCCCATCCCATCCCATCCCATCTCATCCCGCGGATCCCATGCCATGGCATCCCATCCCATCCCATCCCAGGGATCCCGTCCCATCCAAACCCATCCCATCCCATCCCATCACATCCCATCCCATTGTAGCCCATCCCATCCCTTCCCACCCCATCCCATCCCATCCCGTCCCATCACATCCCATCCCAGATATCCCATCCCAGGGATCCCATCCCATCCCTGGGATCACATCCCTTCCCATCCCAGGGATCCCATCCGATCCCATCCCATCCAAGCCCATCCCATCCCATCCCCTCCCATCCCATCCCATCCCATCCCATCCCATCCCATCCCATCCCATCTCATGCCATCCCATCTCATCCCGCGGATCCCATGCCATGGCATTCCATCCCATCCCATCCCAGGGATCCCGTCCCATCCAAACCCATCCCATCCCATCCCATCCCATCCCATCCCATCACATACCATCCCATCCCATCCCATCCCATCCCATCCCATTGTAGCCCATCCCATCCCTTCCCACCCCATCCCATCCCGTCCCATCACATCCCATCCCAGATATCCCATTCCAGGGATCCCATCCCATCCCATCCCAGGGATCCCATCCCATACAATCCCATCCAATCCCATCCCATCCCATCCCATCCCATCCCATCCCATCCCATCCCATCCCATCCCATCCCATCCCATCCCATCCCAGGGATCCCATACCAGAGATCCCATCCCATCCACGGGTCCCCATCCCAGGGATCCCATCCCATCCCAGGGATCACATCCCTTCCCATCCCAGGGATCCCATCCGATCCCATCCCATCCAATCCCATCCCATCCCATCCGATCCCATCCCATCCCATCCCATCCCATCCCATCCCATCCCATCCCATCCCATCCCATTCCAGGGATCCAATCCCATCCCATCCCAGGGAGCCCATCCGATCCCATCCCAGGGATCCCATCCCATCCCAACCAATCCCATCCCATCCCACCCCATCCCATCCCATCCCATCCCATCCCATCCCTTCCCATCCCATCCCATCCCAGGGATCCCATCCCAGGGATCTTATTTCATCCCAGGGATCCCATCCCATCCCTTTCCATCCCATCCCTTCCCATCCCATCCCATCCCATCCCATCCCATCCCATCCCATCCCATCCCATCCCATCCCAGGGATCCCATCACAGGGACCCCATCCCTGGGATCCCATCCCATCCCATCCCAGGGATCCCGTCCCATCCAAACCCATCCCATCCCATTCCACCCCATCCCATCCCATCCCATCCCATCCCATCCCACATATCCCATCCCAGGGATCCCATCCCATGCCAGGGATCCCATCCCATCCCATTCCAGGGATCCCATCCCATCCCAGTGAACACATCCCATCTCAGGGATCCCATCCCATCCCAGGGATCCCATCCCATCCCAGGGAGCCCATCCGATCCCATCCCAGGGATCCCATCCCATCCCAACCAATCCCATCCCACCCCATCCCATCCCATCCCATCCCATGCCATCCCAGGGATCCCATCCCATCCCAGGGATCCCATCCCATCCCTTTCTATCCCATCCCATCCCTTCCCATCCCATCCCATCCCAGGGATCCCATCCCATCCCATCCGAGGGATCCCATCCCATCCCAGGGATCCCATCCCATCCCATCCCAGGGATCCCATCCGATCCCATCCCATCCAATCCGATCCCATCCCATCCCATCCCATCCCATCCCATCCCATCCCATCTCATCCCGCGGATCCCATGCCATGGCATCCCATCCCATCCCAGGGCCCCCGTCCCATCCAAACCCATCCCATCCCATCCCATCAAATCCCAACCCATTGTAGCCCATCCCATCCCTTCCCACCCCATCCCATCCCATCCCGTCCCATCACATCCCATCCCAGATATCCCATCCCAGGGATCCCATCCCATCCCAGGGATCACATCCCTTCCCATCCCAGGGATCCCATCCGATCCCATCCCATCCAAGCCCATCCCATCCCATCCCCTCCCATCCCATCCCATCCCATCCCATCCCATCCCATCCCATCCCATCCCATCCCATCCCATCCCATCTCATCCCGCGGATCCCATGCCATGGCATCCCATCCCATCCCAGGGATCCCGTCCCATCCAAACCCATCCCATCCCATCCCATCCCATCCCATCACATCCCATCCCATCCCATCCCATCCCATCCCATCCCATCCCATCCCATCCCATCCCATCCCATCCCATCCCATCCCATCCCATTGTAGCCCATCCCATCCCTTCCCACCCCATCCCATCCCGTCCCATCACAACCCATCCCAGATATCCCATCCCAGGGATCCCATCCCATGCCAGGGATCCCATCCCATCCCATTCCAGGGATCCCATCCCATCCCAACGCATCCCATCCCATCCTACCCCATCCCATCCCATCCTATCCCATCCCATCCCCTCCCATCCCTTCCTAGGGATCCCATACCAGGTATCCCATCCCATCCCATCCCAGGGATCCCATTCCGTACCATCCCAGGGATCCCATTTCATCCCATCCCATCCCATCGATCCCATCCCATCCCAACCCATTGTAGCCAATCCCATCCCACCCCATCCCATCCAATCCCATCCCATCCCATCCCATCCCATCGCAGGGATCCCATCCCATCCCGTCCCATCCCATCCCATCCCACCCCATCCCATCCCATCCCATCCCATCCCATCCCATCCCATCCCATCCCATCCCGTCCCATCCCATCCCATCCCACCCCATCCCATCCCATCCCATCCCATCCCATCCCATCCCATCCCATCCCATCCCATCTCATCCCGCGGATCCCATGCCATGGCATCCCATCCCATCCCATCCCATCCCATCCCAACCCATCCCACGTATCCCATCCCATCCCATCCCATCTCATCCCGCGGATCCCATGCCATGGCATCCCATCCCATCCCATCCCATCCCATCCCATCCCATCCCATCCCATCCCATCCCAGGGATCCCATCCCATCCAAACCCATCCCATCCCATCCCATCCCATCCCATCCCATCCCATCCCATCCCATCCCATCCCATCCCATCCCATTGTAGCCCATCCCAACCCTTCCCACCCCATCCCATCCCATCCCGTCCCATCACATCCCATCCCAGATATCCCATCCCAGGGATCCCATCCCATCCCAGGGATCCCATCCCATCCCATCCCAGGGATCCCATCCGATCCCGTCCCATCCCATCCAATCCCATCCCATCCCATCCCATCCCATCCCATCCCATCCCATCCCATCCCATCCCATCCCATCCCATGGATACCATCCCATCCCAGAGATCCCATCCCAGGGATCCCATCCCATCCCAGGGATCCCATCCCATACGAGGGATCACATTCCAGGGATCCCCCCCCAGGGATCCCAAACCTTCCCAGGGATCCCATCCCAGGGATCCCATCCCATCCCAGCTATCCCATCCCAGGGATTCCATCCCATCCCAGGGATCCCATTTCATCTGTTCCCATCCCAGGGATCCCATCCCATCCCATCCCATCCCAGGGATCCCATCCCATCCCAACCCATCCCATCCCATCCCACCCCATCACATTCCATCCCATCCCATGGATCCCATCCCATCCCAGGGATCCCATCCCATCCCATACCATCCCAGGGACCGCATCCAATCCCAACCAATCCCATCCCACCCGATCCCATCCCATTCCATCCCATCCCATCCGATCCCATCCCATGGCATCCCAGGGATTCCAACCCATACGAGGGATCACAATCCAGGGATCCCATCCCAGGGATCCCATCCCACCCCCGGGATCCCATTCCAGGGATTCCATCCCATCCCAGGGATCCCAACCCATACGAGGGATCACAATCCAGGGATCCCATCCCTGGGATCCCATCTCATCCCATCCCAGGGATCCAATCCCATCCCATGTCATCCCAGGGATCCCATCCCATCGCAGGGATCCCATCCCATCCCGTCCCATCCCATCCCATCCTACCCCATCCCATCCCATCCCATCCCAGGGATCCCATACCAGGTATCCCATCCCATCCCAGGGATCCCATTCCGTACCATCCCAGGGATCCCATTCCATCTCATCCCATCCCATCCCATCCCATCGCAGGGATCCCATCCCATTCCATCCCGTCCCATCCCATCCCATCCCATCCCACCCCATCCCATCCCATCCCATCCCATCCCATCCCATCCCATTCCATCCCATCCCATCCCATCCCATCCCATCCCATCCCATCCCATCCCACGGATTTCATCCCAGGGATTCCATCCCATCCCAGGTATCCCATCCCAACCAATCCCAACCCAGGGATCCCATCCCATCCCATCCCATCCCATCTCATCCCATCCCATCCCAGGGATCCCATCCCATCCCAGGGATCCGATCCCATCCCAACCCATCCCATCCCATCCTACCCCATCCCATCCCATCCTATCCCATCCCATCCCATCCCATCCCATCCCATCCCATCCCATCCCATCCCATCCCATCCCATCCCAGGGATCCCATACCAGAGATCCCATCCCATCCACGGGTCCCCATCCCAGGGATCCCATCCCATCCCAGGGATCACATCCCTTCCCATCCCAGGGATCCCATCCGATCCCATCCCATCCAATCCCATCCCATCCCATCCCATCCGATCCCATCCCATCCCATCCCATCCCATCCCATCCCATCCCATCCCATCCCGTCCCATCCCATCCCATCCCATTCCAGGGATCCAATCCCATCCCAGTGAACACATCCCATCTCAGGGATCCCATCCCATCCCAGGGATCCCATCCCATCCCAGGGAGCCCATCCGATCCCATCCCAGGGATCCCATCCCATCCCAACCAATCCCATCCCATCCCACCCCATCCCATCCCATCCCATCCCATCCCTTCCCATCCCATCCCATCCCAGGGATCCCATCCCAGGGATCTTATTTCATCCCAGGGATCCCATCCCATCCCTTTCCATCCCATCCCATCCCTTCCCATCCCATCCCATCCCATCCCATCCCAGGGATCCCATCACAGGGACCCCATCCCTGGGATCCCATCCCATCCCATCCCATCCCATCTCATCCCGCGGATCCCATGCCATGGCATCCCATCCCATCCCATCTCAGGGATCCCGTCCCATCCAAACCCATCCCATTCCACCCCATCCCATCCCATCCCATCCCATCCCACATATCCCATCCCAGGGATCCCATCCCATGCCAGGGATCCCATCCCATCCCATTCCAGGGATCCCATCCCATCCCAGTGAACACATCCCATCTCAGGGATCCCATCCCATCCCAGGGATCCCATCCCATCCCATCCCAGGGAGCCCATCCGATCCCATCCCAGGGATCCCATCCCATCCCAACCAATCCCATCCCACCCCATCCCATCCCATCCCATCCCATCCCATCCCATGCCATCCCAGGGATCCCATCCCATCCCAGGTATCCCATCCCATCCCATCCCAGGGATCCCATCCCATCCCAGGGATCCCATCCCATCCCATCCCAGGGATCCCATCCGATCCCATCCCATCCAATCCGATCCCATCCCATCCCATCCCATCCCATCCCATCCCATCCCATCCCATCCCATCTCATCCCGCGGATCCCATGCCATGGCATCCCATCCCATCCCATCCCATCCCATCCCATCCCATCCCATCCCATCCCATCCCATCCCATCCCATCCCATTGTAGCCCATCCCATCCCTTCCCACCCCATCCCATCCCGTCCCATCACATCCCATCCCAGATATCCCATCCCAGGGATCCCATCCCAGGGATCACATCCCTTCCCATCCCAGGGATCCCATCCGATCCCATCCCATCCAAGCCCATCCCATCCCATCCGATCCCATCCCATCCCATCCCATCCCATCCCATCCCATCCCATCCCATCCCATCCCATCTCATCCCGCGGATCCCATGCCATGGCATCCCATCCCATCCCATCCCAGGGATCCCGTCCCATCCAAACCCATCCCATCCCATCCCATCCCATCCCATCACATACCATCCCATCCCATCCCATCCCATCCCATTGTAGCCCATCCCATCCCTTCCCACCCCATCCCATCCCGTCCCATCACATCCCATCCCAGATATCCCATCCCAGGGATCCCATCCCATGCCAGGGATCCCATCCCATCCCATTCCAGGGATCCCATCCCATCCCAACGCATCCCATCCCATCCTACCCCATCCCATCCCATCCTATCCCATCCCATCCCCTCCCATCCCTTCCTAGGGATCCCATACCAGGTATCCCATCCCATCCCATCCCAGGGATCCCATTCCGTACCATCCCAGGGATCCCATTTCATCCCATCCCATCCCATCGATCCCATCCCATCCCAACCCATTGTAGCCAATCCCATCCCATCCCCCCCCATCCCATCCAATCCCATCCCATCCCATCCCATCGCAGGGATCCCATCCCATCCCGTCCCATCCCATCCCATCCCACCCCATCCCATCCCATCCCATCCCATCCCATCCCATCCCATCCCATCCCAGCGATCTCGTCCCAGGGATTCCATCCCATCCCAGGTATCCCATCCCAACCAGTCCCAACCCAGGGATCCCATCCCACCCCATCCCACCCCATCCCATCCCATCCCATCTCAACCCATCCCATCCCAGGGATCCCAACCCATCCCACGTATCCCATCCCATCCCATCCCATCTCATCCCGCGGATCCCATGCCATGGCATCCCATCCCATCCCATCCCATCCCATCCCATCCCATCCCATCCCATCCCAGGGATCCCATCCCATCCAAACCCATCCCATCCCATCCCATCCCATCCCATCCCGTCCCATCACATCCCATCCCAGATATCCCATCCCAGGGATCCCATCCCATCCCAGGGATCCCATCCCATCCCATCCCAGGGATCCCATCCGATCCCGTCCCATCCCATCCCATCCCATCCCATCCCATCCCATCCCAGGGATCCCATACCAGAGATCCCATCCCCGGGTCCCCATCCCAGGGATTCCATCCCATCCCATCCCATCCCATCCCATTGTAGCCCATCCCAACCCTTCCCACCCCATCCCATCCCATCCCGTCCCATCACATCCCATCCCAGAGATCCCATCCCAGGGATCCCATCCCATCCCAGGGATCCCATCCCATACGAGGGATCACATTCCAGGGATCCCACCCCAGGGATCCCAAACCTTCCCAGGGATCCCATCCCAGGGATCCCATCCCATCCCAGCTATCCCATCCCAGGGATTCCATCCCATCCCAGGGATCCCATTTCATCTGTTCCCATCCCAGGGATCCCATCCCATCCCATCCCAGGGATCCCATCCCATCCCAACCCATCCCATCCCATCCCACCCCATCACATTCCATCCCATCCCATGGATCCCATCCCATCCCAGGGATCCCATCCCATCCCATACCATCCCAGGGACCGCATCCCATCCCAACCAATCCCATCCCACCCGATCCCATCCCATTCCATCCCATCCCATCCGATCCCATCCCATGGCATCCCAGGGATCCCAACCCATACGAGGGATCACAATCCAGGGATCCCATCCCAGGGATCCCATCCCATCCCCGGGATCCCATTCCAGGGATTCCATCCCATCCCAGGGATCCCAACCCATACGAGGGATCACAATCCAGGGATCCCATCCCTGGGATCCCATCTCATCCCATCCCAGGGATCCAATCCCATCCCATGTCATCCCAGGTATCCCATCCCATCCCAGGGATCCCATTCCGTACCATCCCGGGGATCCCATTCCATCTCATCCCATCCCATCCCATCGCAGGGATCCCATCCCATTCCATCCCGTCCCATCCCATCCCATCCCACCCCATGCCATCCCATCCCATTCCATCCCATCCCATCCCATCCCATCCCATCCCATCCCATCCCACGGATTTGATCCCAGGGATTCCATCCCATCCCAGGTATCCCATCCCAACCAATCCCAACCCAGGGATCCCATCCCATCCCATCCCATCCCATCCCATCTCATCCCATCCCATCCCAGGGATCCCATCCCATCCCAGGGATCCCATCCCATCCCAGGGAGCCCATCCGATCCCATCCCAGGGATCCCATCCCATCCCATCCTACCCCATCCCATCCCGTCCTATCCCATCCCATCCCATCCCATCCCATCCCATCCCATCCCATCCCTTCCCATCCCATCCCATCCCAGGGATCCCATTCCGTACCATCCCAGGGATCCTATTTCATCCTATCCCATCCCATCCCGTTGATCCCATCCCATCCCAACCCATTGTAGCCAATCCCATCCCATCCCACCCCATCCCATCCAATCCCATCCCATCCCATCCCATCCTATCCCATCCCATCCCAGGGACACCATCCCAGGGATACCATACCATCCCATCCCATCGCAGGGATCCCATCCCATCCCATCCCATCCCAGCGATCTCATCCCAGGGATTCCATCCCATCCCAGGTATCCCATCCCATCCCATCCCATCCAATCCCAGGGATCCCATCCCATCCAATCCCAGGGATCCCATCCCATCCCATCCCATCTCACCCCATCCCATCCCAGGGATCACATCCCATCCCACGGATGCCATCCCATCCCATCCCAGGCATCCCATCCGATCCCATCCAAGGATCCCATCCCATCCCATCCCAGGGATCCCATCCCATCCCATCCCAGGGATCCCATCCCATCCCATCCCATCCCATCCCAGGGATCCCATCCCATGGAACCCATCCCAACCCAGGGATCCCATCCCATTCCAACCCATCCAATCCCATCCCAGGGATCCCATCCCAGAGATTCCATCCCATCCCAGGGATGGCATCCCAGGGATTCGATCCCAACCCAGGGATCCCATCCTGTCCCAGGGATCCCATCCCAGGGATTCCATCCCATCCCAGGGATCCCATCCCATCCCAGGGATCACATTCCAGGGATCCCATCCCAGGGATCACATCCCATCCCCGGGTCCCCATCCCAGGGATTCCATCCCATCCCAAACCATCCCTTCCCATGGATACCATCCGATCCCAGAGATCCCATCCCAGGGATCCCATCCCATCCCAGGGATCCCATCCCATCCCAACCCATCCCATCCCATCCTGCCCCATCCCATCCCATCCTATCCCATCGCATCCCATCCCATCCCATCCCATCCTAGGGATCCCATACCAGGTATACCATCCCATCCCAGGGATCCCATTCCGTACCATCCCAGGGATCCCATTCCATCCCATCCCATCCCATGGATCCCATCCCATCCCAACCCATTGTAGCCAATCCAATCCCATCCCACTCCATCCCATCCCATCCCACCCCATCCCATCCCATCCCATCCCTTCCCATCCCATCCCATCCCAGGGATCCCATCCCAGGGATCTTATTTCATCCCAGGGATCCCATCCCATCCCTTTCCATCCCATCCCATCCCTTCCCATCCCATCCCATCCCATCCCATCCCATCCCATCCCATCCCATCCCATCCCAGGGATCCCATCACAGGGACCCCATCCCTGGGATCCCATCCCATCCCATCCCATCCCATCCCATCTCATCCCGCGGATCCCATGCCATGGCATCCCATCCCATCCCATCCCAGGGATCCCGTCCCATCCAAACCCATCCCATTCCACCCCATCCCATCCCATCCCATCCCACATATCCCATCCCAGGGATCCCATCCCATGCCAGGGATCCCATCCCATCCCATTCCAGGGATCCCATCCCATCCCAGTGAACACATCCCATCTCAGGGATCCCATCCCATCCCAGGGATCCCATCCCATCCCATCCCAGGGAGCCCATCCGATCCCATCCCAGGGATCCCATCCCATCCCAACCAATCCCATCCCACCCCATCCCATCCCATCCCATCCCATCCCATCCCATGCCATCCCAGGGATCCCATCCCATCCCAGGTATCCCATCCCATCCCGTTCTATCCCATCCCATCCCTTCCCATCCCATCCCATCCCAGGGATCCCATCCCATCCCATCCCAGGGATCCCATCCCATCCCAGGGATCCCATCCCATCCCATCCCAGGGATCCCATCCGATCCCATCCCATCCAATCCGATCCCATCCCATCCCATCCCATCCCATCCCATCCCATCCCATCTCATCCCGCGGATCCCATGCCATGGCATCCCATCCCATCCCATCCCATCCCATCCCATCCCATCCCATTGTAGCCCATCCCATCCCTTCCCACCCCATCCCATCCCGTCCCATCACATCCCATCCCAGATATCCCATCCCAGGGATCCCATCCCATCCCAGGGATCACATCCCTTCCCATCCCAGGGATCCCATCCGATCCCATCCCATCCAAGCCCATCCCATCCCATCCCATCCCATCCCATCCCATCCCATCCCATCCCATCCCATCCCATCCCATCTCATCCCGCGGATCCCATGCCATGGCATCCCATCCCATCCCATCCCAGGGATCCCGTCCCATCCAAACCCATCCCATCCCATCCCATCCCATCCCATCCCATCCCATCACATACCATCCCATCCCATCCCATCCCATCCCATCCCATCCCATCCCATTGTAGCCCATCCCATCCCTTCCCACCCCATCCCATCCCGTCCCATCACATCCCATCCCAGATATCCCATCCCAGGGATCCCATCCCATGCCAGGGATCCCATCCCATCCCATTCCAGGGATCCCATCCCATCCCAACGCATCCCATCCCATCCCCCCCCATCCCATCCAATCCCATCCCATCCCATCCCATCGCAGGGATCCCATCCCATCCCGTCCCATCCCATCCCATCCCACCCCATCCCATCCCATCCCATCCCATCCCATCCCATCCCATCCCATCCCATCCCATCCCATCCCATCCCATCCCATCCCAGCGATCTCGTCCCAGGGATTCCATCCCATCCCAGGTATCCCATCCCAACCAGTCCCAACCCAGGGATCCCATCCCACCCCATCCCACCCCATCCCATCCCATCCCATCCCATCTCATCCCATCCCATCCCAGGGATCCCAACCCATCCCACGTATCCCATCCCATCCCATCCCATCTCATCCCGCGGATCCCATGCCATGGCATCCCATCCCATCCCATCCCATCCCATCCCATCCCAGGGATCCCATCCCATCCAAACCCATCCCATCCCATCCCATCCCATCCCATCCCATCCCATCCCATCCCATCCCATTGTAGCCCATCCCAACCCTTCCCACCCCATCCCATCCCATCCCGTCCCATCACATCCCATCCCAGATATCCCATCCCAGGGATCCCATCCCATCCCAGGGATCCCATCCCATCCCATCCCAGGGATCCCATCCGATCCCGTCCCATCCCATCCCATCCCATCCCATCCCATCCCATCCCATCCCAGGGATCCCATACCAGAGATCCCATCCCCGGGTCCCCATCCCAGGGATTCCATCCCATCCCATCCCATCCCATCCCATTGTAGCCCATCCCAACCCTTCCCACCCCATCCCATCCCATCCCGTCCCATCACATCCCATCCCAGAGATCCCATCCCAGGGATCCCATCCCATCCCAGGGATCCCATCCCATACGAGGGATCACATTCCAGGGATCCCACCCCAGGGATCCCAAACCTTCCCAGGGATCCCATCCCAGGGATCCCATCCCATCCCAGCTCTCCCATCCCAGGGATTCCATCCCATCCCAGGGATCCCATTTCATCTGTTCCCATCCCAGGGATCCCATCCCATCCCATCCCAGGGATCCCATCCCATCCCAACCCATCCCATCCCATCCCACCCCATCACATTCCATCCCATCCCATGGATCCCATCCCATCCCAGGGATCCCATCCCATCCCATACCATCCCAGGGACCGCATCCCATCCCAACCAATCCCATCCCACCCGATCCCATCCCATTCCATCCCATCCCATCCGATCCCATCCCATGGCATCCCAGGGATCCCAACCCATACGAGGGATCACAATCCAGGGATCCCATCCCAGGGATCCCATCCCATCCCCGGGATCCCATTCCAGGGATTCCATCCCATCCCAGGGATCCCAACCCATACGAGGGATCACAATCCAGGGATCCCATCCCTGGGATCCCATCTCATCCCATCCCAGGGATCCAATCCCATCCCATGTCATCCCAGGGATCCCATCCCATCGCAGGGATCCCATCCCATCCCGTCCCATCCCATCCTACCCCATCCCATCCCATCCCAGGGATCCCATACCAGGTATCCCATCCCATCCCAGGGATCCCATTCCGTACCATCCCGGGGATCCCATTCCATCTCATCCCATCCCATCCCATCGCAGGGATCCCATCCCATTCCATCCCGTCCCATCCCATCCCATCCCACCCCATGCCATCCCATCCCATTCCATCCCATCCCATCCCATCCCATCCCATCCCATCCCATCCCATCCCATCCCATCCCACGGATTTGATCCCAGGGATTCCATCCCATCCCAGGTATCCCATCCCAACCAATCCCAACCCAGGGATCCCATCCCATCCCATCCCATCCCATCTCATCCCATCCCATCCCAGGGATCCCATCCCATCCCAGGGATCCCATCCCATCCCAGGGAGCCCATCCGATCCCATCCCAGGGATCCCATCCCATCCCATCCTACCCCATCCCATCCCATCCTATCCCATCCCATCCCATCCCATCCCATCCCATCCCATCCCTTCCCATCCCATCCCATCCCAGGGATCCCATTCCGTACCATCCCAGGGATCCTATTTCATCCTATCCCATCCCATCCCATTGATCCCATCCCATCCCAACCCATTGTAGCCAATCCCATCCCATCCCACCCCATCCCATCCAATCCCATCCCATCCCATCCCATCCCATCCCATCCCAGGGACACCATCCCAGGGATACCATACCATCCCATCCCATCGCAGGGATCCCATCCCATCCCATCCCATCCCAGCGATCTCATCCCAGGGATTCCATCCCATCCCAGGTATCCCATCCCATCCCATCCCATCCAATCCCAGGGATCCCATCCCATCCAATCCCAGGGATCCCATCCCATCCCATCCCATCTCACCCCATCCCATCCCAGGGATCACATCCCATCCCACGGATGCCATCCCATCCCATCCCAGGCATCCCATCCGATCCCATCCAAGGATCCCATCCCATCCCATCCCATCCCAGGGATCCCATCCCATCCCATCCCAGGGATCCCATCCCATCCCATCCCATCCCAGGGATCCCATCCCATGGAACCCATCCCAACCCAGGGATCCCATCCCATTCCAACCCATCCAATCCCATCCCAGGGATCCCATCCCAGAGATTCCATCCCATCCCAGGGATGGCATCCCAGGGATTCGATCCCAACCCAGGGATCCCATCCTATCCCAGGGATCCCATCCCAGGGATTCCATCACATCCCAGGGATCCCATCCCATCCCAGGGATCACATTCCAGGGATCCCATCCCAGGGATCACATCCCATCCCCGGGTCCCCATCCCAGGGATTCCATCCCATCCCAAACCATCCCTTCCCATGGATACCATCCGATCCCAGAGATCCCATCCCAGGGATCCCATCCCATCCCAGGGATCCCATCCCATCCCAACCCATCCCATCCCATCCTGCCCCATCCCATCCCATCCTATCCCATCGCATCCCATCCCATCCCATCCCATCCTAGGGATCCCATACCAGGTATACCATCCCATCCCAGGGATCCCATTCCGTACCATCCCAGGGATCCCATTCCATCCCATCCCATCCCATGGATCCCATCCCATCCCAACCCATTGTAGCCAATCCAATCCCATCCCACTCCATCCCATCCCATCCCACCCCATCCCATCCCATCCCAGGGATCCCATCCCAGGGATCTTATTTCATCCCAGGGATCCCATCCCATCCCTTTCCATCCCATCCCATCCCTTCCCATCCCATCCCATCCCATCCCATCCCATCCCATCCCATCCCATCCCATCCCAGGGATCCCATCACAGGGACCCCATCCCTGGGATCCCATCCCATCCCATCCCATCCCATCCCATCTCATCCCGCGGATCCCATTCCATGGCATCCCATCCCATCCCATCCCAGGGATCCCGTCCCATCCAAACCCATCCCATTCCACCCCATCCCATCCCATCCCATCCCATCCCACATATCCCATCCCAGGGATCCCATCCCATGCCAGGGATCCCATCCCATCCCATTCCAGGGATCCCATCCCATCCCAGTGAACACATCCCATCTCAGGGATCCCATCCCATCCCAGGGATCCCATCCCATCCCATCCCAGGGAGCCCATCCGATCCCATCCCAGGGATCCCATCCCATCCCAACCAATCCCATCCCACCCCATCCCATCCCATCCCATCCCATCCCATCCCATGCCATCCCAGGGATCCCATCCCATCCCAGGTATCCCATCCCATCCCGTTCTATCCCATCCCATCCCTTCCCATCCCATCCCATCCCAGGGATCCCATCCCATCCCATCCCAGGGATCCCATCCCATCCCAGGGATCCCATCCCATCCCATCCCAGGGATCCCATCCGATCCCATCCCATCCAATCCGATCCCATCCCATCCCATCCCATCCCATCCCATCCCATCCCATCCCATCCCATCTCATCCCGCGGATCCCATGCCATGGCATCCCATCCCATCCCATCCCATCCCATCCCATCCCATCCCATTGTAGCCCATCCCATCCCTTCCCACCCCATCCCATCCCGTCCCATCACATCCCATCCCAGATATCCCATCCCAGGGATCCCATCCCATCCCAGGGATCACATCCCTTCCCATCCCAGGGATCCCATCCGATCCCATCCCATCCAAGCCCATCCCATCCCATCCGATCCCATCCCATCCCATCCCATCCCATCCCATCCCATCTCATCCGGCGGATCCCATGCCATGGCATCCCATCCCATCCCAGGGATCCCGTCCCATCCAAACCCATCCCATCCCATCCCATCCCATCCCATCACATACCATCCCATCCCATCCCATCCCATTGTAGCCCATCCCATCCCTTCCCACCCCATCCCATCCCGTCCCATCACATCCCATCCCAGATATCCCATCCCAGGGATCCCATCCCATGCCAGGGATCCCATCCCATCCCATTCCAGGGATCCCATCCCATCCCAACGCATCCCATCCCATCCTACCCCATCCCATCCCATCCTATCCCATCCCATCCCCTCCCATCCCTTCCTAGGGATCCCATCCCATGCCAGGGATCCCATCCCATCCCATTCCAGGGATCCCATCCCATCCCAACGCATCCCATCCCATCCTACCCCATCCCATCCCATCCTATCCCATCCCATCCCCTCCCATCCCTTCCTAGGGATCCCATACCAGGTATCCCATCCCATCCCATCCCAGGGATCCCATTCCGTACCATCCCAGGGATCCCATTTCATCCCATCCCATCCCATCGATCCCATCCCATCCCAACCCATTGTAGCCAATCCCATCCCATCCCCCCCCATCCCATCCAATCCCATCCCATCCCATCCCATCGCAGGGATCCCATCCCATCCCGTCCCATCCCATCCCATCCCATCCCATCCCACCCCATCCCATCCCATCCCATCCCATCCCATCCCATCCCATCCCATCCCATCCCATCCCATCCCATCCCATCCCAGCGATCTCGTCCCAGGGATTCCATCCCATCCCAGGTATCCCATCCCAACCAGTCCCAACCCAGGGATCCCATCCCACCCCATCCCATCCCATCCCATCCCATCCCATCCCATCTCATCCCATCCCATCCCAGGGATCCCAACCCATCCCACGTATCCCATCCCATCCCATCTCATCCCGCGGATCCCATGCCATGGCATCCCATCCCATCCCATCCCATCCCATCCCATCCCAGGGATCCCATCCCATCCAAACCCATCCCATCCCATCCCATCCCATCCCATCCCATCCCATCCCATCCCATCCCATCCCATTGTAGCCCATCCCAACCCTTCCCACCCCATCCCATCCCGTCCCATCACTTCCCATCCCAGATATCCCATCCCAGGGATCCCATCCCATCCCAGGGATCCCATCCCATCCCATCCCGGGGATCCCATCCGATCCCGTCCCATCCCATCCCATCCCATCCCATCCCATCCCATCCCAGGGATCCCATACCAGAGATCCCATCCCCGGGTCCCCATCCCAGGGATTCCATCCCATCCCATCCCATCCCATCCCATTGTAGCCCATCCCAACCCTTCCCACCCCATCCCATCCCATCCCGTCCCATCACATCCCATCCCAGAGATCCCATCCCAGGGATCCCATCCCATCCCAGGGATCCCATCCCATACGAGGGATCACATTCCAGGGATCCCACCCCAGGGATCCCAAACCTTCCCAGGGATCCCATCCCAGGGATCCCATCCCATCCCTGCTATCCCATCCCAGGGATTCCATCCCATCCCAGGGATCCCATTTCATCTGTTCCCATCCCAGGGATCCCATCCCATCCCATCCCAGGGATCCCATCCCATCCCAACCCATCCCATCCCATCCCACCCCATCACATTCCATCCCATCCCATGGATCCCATCCCATCCCAGGGATCCCATCCCATCCCATACCATCCCAGGGACCGCATCCCATCCCAACCAATCCCATCCCACCCGATCCCATCCCATTCCATCCCATCCCATCCGATCCCATCCCATGGCATCCCAGGGATCCCAACCCATACGAGGGATCACAATCCAGGGATCCCATCCCAGGGATCCCATCCCATCCCCGGGATCCCATTCCAGGGATTCCATCCCATCCCAGGGATCCCAACCCATACGAGGGATCACAATCCAGGGATCCCATCCCTGGGATCCCATCTCATCCCATCCCAGGGATCCAATCCCATCCCATGTCATCCCAGGGATCCCATCCCATCGCAGGGATCCCATCCCATCCCGTCCCATCCCATCCTACCCCATCCCATCCCATCCCAGGGATCCCATACCAGGTATCCCATCCCATCCCAGGGATCCCATTCCGTACCATCCCGGGGATCCCATTCCATCTCATCCCATCCCATCCCATCGCAGGGATCCCATCCCATTCCATCCCGTCCCATCCCATCCCATCCCACCCCATGCCATCCCATCCCATTCCATCCCATCCCATCCCATCCCATCCCACGGATTTGATCCCAGGGATTCCATCCCATCCCAGGTATCCCATCCCAACCAATCCCAACCCAGGGATCCCATCCCATCCCATCCCATCCCATCTCATCCCATCCCATCCCAGGGATCCCATCCCATCCCAGGGATCCCATCCCATCCCAGGGAGCCCATCCGATCCCATCCCAGGGATCCCATCCCATCCCATCCTACCCCATCCCATCCCATCCTATCCCATCCCATCCCATCCCATCCCATCCCATCCCATCCCATCCCTTCCCATCCCATCCCATCCCAGGGATCCCATTCCGTACCATCCCAGGGATCCTATTTCATCCTATCCCATCCCATCCCGTTGATCCCATCCCATCCCAACCCATTGTAGCCAATCCCATCCCATCCCACCCCATCCCATCCAATCCCATCCCATCCCATCCCATCCCATCCCATCCCATCCCATCCCATCCCAGGGACACCATCCCAGGGATACCATACCATCCCATCCCATCGCAGGGATCCCATCCCATCCCATCCCATCCCAGCGATCTCATCCCAGGGATTCCATCCCATCCCAGGTATCCCATCCCATCCCATCCCATCCCAGGGATCCCATCCCATCCAATCCCAGGGATCCCATCCCATCCCATCCCATCTCACCCCATCCCATCCCAGGGATCACATCCCATCCCACGGATGCCATCCCATCCCATCCCAGGGATCCCATCCCATCCCATCCCAGGGATCCCATCCCATCCCATCCCATCCCATCCCAGGGATCCCATCCCATGGAACCCATCCCAACCCAGGGATCCCATCCCATTCCAACCCATCCAATCCCATCCCAGGGATCCCATCCCAGAGATTCCATCCCATCCCAGGGATGGCATCCCAGGGATTCGATCCCAACCCAGGGATCCCATCCTATCCCAGGGATCCCATCCCAGGGATTCCATCCCATCCCAGGGATCCCATCCCATCCCAGGGATCACATTCCAGGGATCCCATCCCAGGGATCACATCCCATCCCCGGGTCCCCATCCCAGGGATTCCATCCCATCCCAAACCATCCCTTCCCATGGATACCATCCGATCCCAGAGATCCCATCCCAGGGATCCCATCCCATCCCAGGGATCCCATCCCATCCCAACCCATCCCATCCCATCCTGCCCCATCCCATCCCATCCTATCCCATCGCATCCCATCCCATCCCATCCCATCCTAGGGATCCCATACCAGGTATACCATCCCATCCCAGGGATCCCATTCCGTACCATCCCAGGGATCCCATTCCATCCCATCCCATCCCATGGATCCCATCCCATCCCAACCCATTGTAGCCAATCCAATCCCATCCCACTCTATCCCATCCCATCCAATCCCATCCCATCCCATCCCATCCCATCGCAGGGATCCCATCCCATCCCGTCCCATCCCATCCCACCCCATCCCATCCCATCCCATCCCATCCCATCCCATCCCATCCCATCCCATCCCATCCCATCCCATCCCAGCGATCTCATCCCAGGGATTCCATCCCATCCCAGGTATCCCATCCCAACCAGTCCCAACCCAGGGATCCCATCCCACCCCATCCCATCCCATCCCAACACATCTCATCCCATCCCATCCCAGGGATCCCAACCCATCCCACGTATTCCATCCCATCCCATCTCATCCCGCGGATCCCATGCCATGGCATCCCATCCAAAACCATCCCATCCAAACCCATCCCATCCCATCCCATCCCATCCCATCCCATCCCAAACCCATCCCATCCCATCCCATCCCATCCCATCCCATCCCATCCCATCCCATCCCATCCCATCCCATCCCATTGTAGCCCATCCCAACCCTTCCCACCCCATCCCATCCCGTCCCATCACATCCCATCCCAGATATCCCATCCCAGGGATCCCATCCCATCCCAGGGATCCCATCCCATGCCAGGGATCCCATCCGATCCCATCCCATCCCATCCCATCCCATCCCATCCCATCCCATCCCATCCCATCCCATCCCATCCCAGGGATCCCATACCAGAGATCCCATTCCCGGGTCCCCATCCCAGGGATTCCATCCCATCCCAACCCATCCCATCCAATGGTTACCATCCCATCCTAGAGATCCCATCCCAGGGATCCCATCCCATCCCAGGGAACCCATCCCATCCCAACCCATCCCATCCCATCCCATCCCATCCCATCCCATCCCATCACATCCCATCCCATCCCATCCCATCCCATCCCATCCCATCCCATCCCATCCCATCCCATCCCAGGCATCCCATCCGATCCCATCCAAGGGATCCCATCCCAACCAATCCAATCCCAGGGATCCCATCCCATCCCATCCCATCTCACCCCATCCCATCCCAGGGATCACATCCCATCCCACGGATCCCATCCCATCCCATCCCAGGAATCCCATCCAATCCCATCCCAGGGATCCCATCCCATCCCATCCCATCCCATGCCAGGGATCCCATCCCATGGAACCCATCCCAACCCAGGGATCCCATCCCATTCCAACCCATCCAATCCCATCCCAGGGATCCCATCCCAGAGCTTCCATCCCATCCCAGGGATGCCATCCCAGGGATTCGATCCCAACCCAGGGATCCCATCCTATCCCAGGGATCCCATCCCAGGGATTCCATCCCATCCCAGGGATCCCATCCCATCCCAGGGATCACATTCCCGGGATCCCATCCCAGGGATCCCATCCCATCCCAGGGATCCCATCCCATCCCATCCTATCCCATCCCATCCCATCCCATCCCATCCCAGGGATCCCATACCAGGGATCCCATCCCATCCCCGGGTCCCCATCCCAGGGATTCCATCCCATCCCAACCCATCCCATCCCATGGATACCATCCGATCCCAGAGATCCCATCCCAGGGATCCCATCCCAGGGATCCCATCCCATCCCAACCCATCCCATCCCATCCTACCCCATCCCATCCCATCCCATCCTACCCCATCACATCCCATCCTATCCTATCCCATCCCATCCCATCCCATCCCATCCCATCGTAGGGATCCCATACCAGGTATCCCATCCCAGGGATCCCATTCCGTACCATCCCAGGGATCCCATTCCATCCCATCCCATCCCATCCCATCGATCCCATCCCATCCCAAACCATTGTAGCCAATCCCATCCCATCCCACCCCATCCCATCCAATCCCATCCCACCCCATCCCATCCCATCCCATCCCATCCCATCCCATCCCATCCCATCCCATCCCATCCCATCCCAGGGACACCATCCCAGGGATACCATACCATCCCAACCCATCCCATCCCATCCGATCCCATCCCAGGGATCCCATCCCATACCATCCCATCCCATCGCAGGGATCCCATCCCATCCCATTCCAATCCATCCCATCCCATCCCATCCCATCCCAGGGATCCCGTCCCATCCAAACCCATCCCATTCCACCCCATCCCATCCCATCCCATCCCACATATCCCATCCCAGGGATCCCATCCCATGCCAGGGATCCCATCCCATCCCATTCCAGGGATCCCATCCCATCCCAGTGAACACATCCCATCTCAGGGATCCCATCCCATCCCAGGGATCCCATCCCATCCCATCCCAGGGAGCCCATCCGCTCCCATCCCAGGGATCCCATCCCATCCCAACCAATCCCATCCCACCCCATCCCATCCCATCCCATCCCATCCCATCCCATGCCATCCCAGGGATCCCATCCCATCCCAGGTATCCCATCCCATCCCGTTCTATCCCATCCCATCCCTTCCCATCCCATCCCATCCCAGGGATCCCATCCCATCCCATCCCAGGGATCCCATCCCATCCCAGGGATCCCATCCCATCCCATCCCAGGGATCCCATCCGATCCCATCCCATCCAATCCGATCCCATCCCATCCCATCCCATCCCATCCCATCCCAACCCATCCCATCCCATCTCATCCCGCGGATCCCATGCCATGGCATCCCATCCCATCCCATCCCATCCCATCCCATCCCATCCCATCCCATTGTAGCCCATCCCATCCCTTCCCACCCCATCCCATCCCGTCCCATCACATCCCATCCCAGATATCCCATCCCAGGGATCCCATCCCATCCCAGGGATCACATCCCTTCCCATCCCAGGGATCCCATCCGATCCCATCCCATCCAAGCCCATCCCATCCCATCCGATCCCATCCCATCCCATCCCATCCCATCCCATCCCATCCCATCCCATCCCATCCCATCTCATCCCGCGGATCCCATGCCATGGCATCCCATCCCATCCCATCCCAGGGATCCCGTCCCATCCAAACCCATCCCATCCCATCCCATCCCATCCCATCCCATCACATACCATCCCATCCCATCCCATCCCATCCCATCCCATCCCATCCCATCCCATTGTAGCCCATCCCATCCCTTCCCACCCCATCCCATCCCGTCCCATCACATCCCATCCCAGATATCCCATCCCAGGGATCCCATCCCATGCCAGGGATCCCATCCCATCCCATTCCAGGGATCCCATCCCATCCCAACGCATCCCATCCCATCCCCCCCCATCCCATCCAATCCCATCCCATCCCATCCCATCGCAGGGATCCCATCCCATCCCGTCCCATCCCATCCCATCCCACCCCATCCCATCCCATCCCATCCCATCCCATCCCATCCCATCCCATCCCATCCCATCCCATCCCATCCCAGCGATCTCGTCCCAGGGATTCCATCCCATCCCAGGTATCCCATCCCAACCAGTCCCAACCCAGGGATCCCATCCCACCCCATCCCATCCCATCCCAACACATCTCATCCCATCCCATCCCAGGGATCCCAACCCATCCCACGTATCCCATCCCATCCCATCTCATCCCGCGGATCCCATGCCATGGCATCCCATCCAAAACCATCCCATCCAAACCCATCCCATCGATCCCATCCCATCCCAAACCATTGTAGCCAATCCCATCCCATCCCACCCCATCCCATCCAATCCCATCCCACCCCATCCCATCCCATCCCATCCCATCCCATCCCATCCCATCCCATCCCATCCCATCCCATCCCAGGGACACCATCCCAGGGATACCATACCATCCCAACCCATCCCATCCCATCCGATCCCATCCCAGGGATCCCATCCCATACCATCCCATCCCATCGCAGGGATCCCATCCCATCCCATTCCAATCCATCCCATCACATCCCATCCCAGCGATCTCATCCCAGGAATTCCATCCCATCCCTGTGATCCCATCCCATCCCACCCATTCCCATCCCCGGAATCCCATCCCATCACATCCCACGGATCCCATAACATCCCAGGGATCCCATCCCATCCCATTCCATCCCAGGGATCCCATCCCAGGGATTCCATCCCATCCCAGGGATCCCATCCCATACGAGGGATCACATTCCAGGGATCCCATCCCAGTAATCCCATCCCATCCCAAGTAACCCATCCCATGGATCCCTCCCCAGGGATCCCAACCCTTCCCAGGGATCCCATCCCAGGGATCCCGTCCCATCCCAGCTATCCCATCCCAGGGATTCCATCCCATCCCAGGGATCCCATTTCATCTGTTCCCATCCCAGGGATCCCATCCCATCCCATCCCAGGGATCCCATCCCATCCCAACCCATCCCATCCCATCCCACCCCATCACATTCCATCCCATCCCATGGATCCCATCCCATCCCAGGGATCCCATCCCATCCCATCCCATACCATCCCAGGGACCGCATCCCATCCCAACCAATCCCATCCCACCCGATCCCATCCCATTCCATCCCATCCCACCCGATCCCATCCCATCCCATCCCATCCCATCCCAGGGACACCATCCCAGGGATCCCATCCCATCCCATCCCATCCCATCCCATCCCATCCCATCCCATCACATCCCATCCCAGCGATCTCATCCCAGGGATTCCATCCCATCCCAGGTATCCCATCCCAACCAATCCTAACCCAGGGATCCCATCCGATCCAATCCCAGGGATCCCATCCCATCCCATCCCATCTCACCCCATCCCATCCCAGGGATCACATCCCATCCCACGGATCCCATCCCATCCCATCCCAGGCATCCCATCCGATCCCATCCAAGGGATCCCATCCCATCCAATCCCATCCCAGGGATCCCATCCCATCCCATCCCATCCCAGGGATCCCATCCCATGGAACCCATCCCAACCCAGGGATCCCATCCCATTCCAACCCATCCAATCCCATCCCAGGGATCCCATCCCAGAGATTCCATCCCATCCCAGGGATGCCATCCCAGGGATTCGATCCCAACCCAGGGATCCCATCCTATCCCAGGGATCCCATCCCAGGGATTCCATCCCATCCCAGGGATCCCATCCCATCCCAGGGATCACATTCCCGGGATCCCATCCCAGGGATCCCATCCCATCCCATCCTATCCCATCCCATCCCATCCCATCCCAGGGATCCCATACCAGGGATCCCATCCCATCCCCGGGTCCCCATCCCAGGGATTCCATCCCATCCCAACCCATCCCATCCCATGGATACCATCCGATCCCAGAGATCCCATCCCAGGGATCCCATCCCAGGGATCCCATCCCATCCCAACCCATCCCATCCCATCCTACCCCATCCCATCCCATCCTATCCTATCCCATCCCATCCCATCCCATCCCATCCCATCCCATCCCATCCCATCCCATCCCATCCCATCCCATCCCATCCCATCCCATCGTAGGGATCCCATACCAGGTATCCCATCCCAGGGATCCCATTCCGTACAATCCCAGGGATCCCATTCCATCCCATCCCATCCCATCCCATCGATCCCATCCCATCCCAAACCATTGTAGCCAATCCCATCCCATCCCACCCCATCCCATCCAATCCCATCCCACCCCATCCCATCCCATCCCATCCCATCCCATCCCATCCCATCCCATCCCATCCCATCCCAGGGACACCATCCCAGGGATACCATACCATCCCAACCCATCCCATCCCATCCGATCCCATCCCAGGGATCCCATCCCATACCATCCCATCCCATCGCAGGGATCCCATCCCATCCCATTCCATCCCATCCCATCACATCCCATCCCAGCGATCTCATCCCAGGAATTCCATCCCATCCCTGTGATCCCATCCCATCCCACCCATTCCCATCCCCGGAATCCCATCCCATCACATCCCTTCCCAGCGATCTCATCCCAGGAATTCCATCCCATCCCTGTGATCCCATCCCATCCCACCCATTCCCATCCCCGGAATCCCATCCCATCACATCCCACGGATCCCATAACATCCCAGGGATCCCATCCCATCCCATCCCAGGGATCCCATCCCAGGGATTCCATCCCATCCCAGGGATCCCATCCCAGGGATTCCATCTCATCCCAGGGATCCAATCCCAGAGATCCTCTCCCATCCCATCCCATCCCATCCCATCCCATCCCATCCCAGGGATCCCATCCCATGGAAGCCATCCCAATCCAGGGATCCCATCCCATCCCATCCCATCCCATCTCATCCCATCCCATCCCAGGGATCCCATCCCATCCCATCCCATCCCATCCCATCCCAGGGATCCCATCTCATCCCAGGGATCCAATCCCAGAGATCCTCTCCCATCCCATCCCATCCCATCCCATCCCAGGGATCCCATCCCATGGAACCCATCCCAATCCAGGGATCCCATCCCATCCCATCCCATCCCATCTCATCCCATCCCATCCCAGGGATCCCATCCCATCCCCGGGATCCCATTCCAGGGATTCCATCCCATCCCAGGGATCCCAACCCATACGAGGGATCCCATCCCAGGGATCCCATCCCAGGGATCCCATCCCAGGGATCCCATCCCATCCCCGGGATCCCATTCCAGGGATTCCATCCCATCCCAGGGATCCCAACCGATACGAGGGATCACAATCCAGGGATCCCATCCCTGGAATCCCATCTCATCCCATCCCAGGGATCCAATCCCATCCCATCTTATCCCAGGGATCCCATCCCATCGCAGGGATCCCATCCCATCCCATCCCGTCCCATCCTACCCCATCCCATCCCATCCCAGGGATCCCATACCAGGTATCCCATCCCATCCCTGGGATCCCATTCCGTACCATCCCAGGGATCCCATTCCATCCCATCCCATCCCATCCCATCGCAGGGATCCCATCCCATTCCATCCCGTCCCATCCCATCCCATCCCACCCCATGCCATCCCATCCCATTCCATCCCATCCCATCCCATCCCATCCCATCCCATCCCATCCCATCCCATCCCATCCCATCCCAGGGATTTCATCCCAGGGATTCCATCCCATCCCAGGTATCCCATCCCAACCAATCCCAACCCAGGGATCCCATCCCATCCCATCCCATTTCATCCCATCCCATCCCAGGGATCCCATCCCATCCCAGAGATCCCATCCCAGGGATCCCATCCCATCCCAGGTATCCCATCCCATCCCAACCCATCCCATCCCATCCTACCCCATCCGATCCCATCCTATCCCATCCCATCCCATCCCGTCCCGTCCCATCACATCCCATCCCAGATATCCCATCCCAGGGATCCCATCCCATCCCAGGGATCCCATCCCATCCCAGGGATCCCATCCGATGCCATCCCATCCCATCCAATCCCATCCCATCCCATCCCATCCCATCCCATCCCATCCCATCCCAGGGATCCCATACCAGAGATCCCATCCCATCCCCGGGTCCCCATCCCAGGGATTCCATCCCATCCCAACCCATCCCATCCCATGGATACCATCCCATCCCAGAGATCCCATCCCAGGGATCCCATCCCATCCCAGGTATCCCATCCCAACCCATCCCATCCCATCCTACCCCATCCCATCCCATCCTATCCCATCCCATCCCATCCCCTCCCATCCCATCCTAGGGATCCCATACCAGGTATCCCATCCCATCCCAGGGATCCCATTCCGTACCATCCCAGGGATCCCATTTCATCCCATCCCATCCCATCGATCCCATCCCATCCCAACCCATTTTAGCCAATCCCATCCCACCCCATCCCATCCAATCCCATCCCATCCCATCGCAGGGATCCCATCCCATCCCATCCCGTCCCATCCCATCCCACCCCATCCCATCCCATCCCAGCGATCTCATCCCAGGGATTCCATCCCATCCCAGGTATCCCATCCCAACCAGTCCCAACCCAGGGATCCCATCCCATCCCCTCTCATCCCATCCCATCCCACGTATCCCATCCCATCCCATCTCATCCCGCGGATCCCATGCCATGGCATCCCATCCCATCCCATCCCATCCCATCCCATCCCATCCCATCCCAGGGATCCCATCCCATCCATAGCCATCCGATCCCATCCCATCCCATCCCATCCCATCCCATCCCATCCCATCCCATCCCATCCCATCCCATCCCATCCCATTGTAGCCCATCCCATCCCTTCCCACCCCATCCCATCCCATCCCGTCCCATCACATCCCATCCCAGATATCCCATCCCAGGGATCCCATCCCATCCCAGGGATCCCATCCCATCCCATCCCAGGGATCCCATCCGATCTCATCCCATCCCATCCCATCCCATCCCATCCCATCCCATCCCATCCCATCCCAGGGATCCCATACCAGAGATCCCATCGCATCCCCGGGTCCCCATCCCAGGGATTCCATCCCATCCCAACCCATCCCATCCCAGGGATCCCATCCCATCCCAGGGATCCGATCCCATCCCAACCCATCCCATCCCATCCTACCCCATCCCATCCCATCCCATCCCATCCTATCCCATCCCATCCCATCCCATCCCATCCCAGGGATCCCATTCCGTACCATCCCAGGGATCCTATTTCATCCTATCCCATCCCATCCCATTGATCCCATCCCATCCCAACCCATTGTAGCCAATCCCATCCCATCCCACCCCATCCCATCCAATCCCATCCCATCCCATCCCATCCCATCCCATCCCATCCCATCCCATCACAGGGACACCATCCCAGGGATACCATACCATCCCATCCCATCGCAGGGATCCCATCCCATCCCATCCCATCCCAGCGATCTCATCCCAGGAATTCCATTCCATCCCAGGTATCCCATCCCAACCAATCCTAACCCAGGGATCCCATCCCATCCAATCCCAGGGATCCCATCCCATCCCATCCCAGGGATCCCATCCCATCCCATCCCATCTCACCCCATCCCATCGCAGGGAGCACATCCCATCCCACGGATGCCATCCCATCCCATCCCAGGCATCCCATCCGATCCCATCCAAGGATCCCATCCCATCCCATCCCATCCCAGGGATCCCATCCCATCCCATCCCATCCCATCCCATCCCAGGGATCCCATCCCATCCCATCCCATCCCATCCCATCCCATCCCATCCCAGGGATGCCATCCCATGGAACCCATCCCAACCCAGGGATCCCATCCCATTCCAACCCATCCAATCCCATCCCAGGGATCCCATCCCAGAGATTCCATCCCATCCCAGGGATGGCATCCCAGGGATTCGATCCCAACCCAGGGATCCCATCCTATCCCAGGGATCCCATCCCATCCCATCCCATACAATCCCAGGGACCGCATCCCATCCCAACCAATCCCATCCCACCCGATCCCATCCCATTCCATCCCATCCCACCCGATCCCATCCCATCCCATCCCATCCCAGGGACACCATCCCAGGGATCCCATCCCATCCCATCCCATCCAATCACATCCCATCCAAGCGATCTCATCCCAGGGATTCCATCCCATCCCAGGTATCCCATCCCAACCAATCCTAACCCAGGGATCCCATCCGATCCAATCCCAGGGATCCCATCCCATCCCAACCCATCCCATCCCACCCCATCACATTCCATCCCATCCCATGGATCCCATCCCATCCCAGGGATCCCATCCCATCCCATCCCATACCATCCCAGGGACCGCATCCCATCCCAACCAATCCCATCCCACCCGATCCCATCCCATTCCATCCCATCCCACCCGATCCCATCCCATCCCATCCCATCCCATCCCATCCCAGGGACACCATCCCAGGGATCCCATCCCATCCCATCCCATCCCATCCCATCCCATGCCATCACATCCCATCCCAGCGATCTCATCCCAGGGATTCCATCCCATCCCAGGTATCCCATCCCAACCAATCCTAACCCAGGGATCCCATCCGATCCCATCCCTGTGATCCCATCCCATCCCACCCATTCCCATCCCCGGAATCCCATCCCATCACATCCCACGGATCCCATAACATCCCAGGGATCCCATCCCATCCCATCCCATCCCATCCCAGGGATCCCATCCCAGGGATTCCATCCCATCCCAGGGATCCCATCCCATACGAGGGATCACATTCCAGGGATCCCATCCCAGGGATCCCATCCCATCCCAAGTAACCCATCCCATGGATCCCACCCCAGGGATCCCAACCCTTCCCAGGGATCCCATCCCAGGGATCCCGTCCCATCCCAGCTATCCCATCCCAGGGATTCCATCCCATCCCAGGGATCCCATTTCATCTGTTCCCATCCCAGGGATCCCATCCCATCCCATCCCAGGGATCCCATCCCATCCCAACCCATACCATCCCAGGGACCGCATCCCATCCCAACCAATCCCATCCCACCCGATCCCATCCCATTCCATCCCATCCCACCCGATCCCATCCCATCCCATCCCATCCCATCCCATCCCATCCCATCCCATCCCATCCCAGGGACACCATCCCAGGGATCCCATCCCATCCCATCCCATCCCATCCCATCCCAGCGATCTCATCCCAGGGATTCCATCCCATCCCAGGTATCCCATCCCAACCAATCCTAACCCAGGGATCCCATCCGATCCAATCCCAGGGATCCCATCCCATCCCATCCCATCCCATCTCACCCCATCCCATCCCAGGGATCACATCCCATCCCACGGATCCCATCCCATCCCATCCCAGGCATCCCATCCGATCCCATCCAAGGGATCCCATCCCATCCAATCCCATCCCAGGGATCCCATCCCATCCCATCCCAGGGATCACATCCCATGGAACCCATCCCAACCCAGGGATCCCATCCCATTCCAACCCATCCAATCCCATCCCAGGGATCCCATCCCAGAGATTCCATCCCATCCCAGGGATGCCATCCCAGGGATTCGATCCCAACCCAGGGATCCCATCCTATCCCAGGGATCCCATCCCAGGGATTCCATCCCATCCCAGGGATCCCATCCCATCCCAGGGATCACATTCCCGGGATCCCATCCCAGGGATCCCATCCCATCCCATCCTATCCCATCCCATCCCATCCCATCCCAGGGATCCCATACCAGGGATCCCATCCCATCCCCGGGTCCCCATCCCAGGGATTCCATCCCATCCCAACCCATCCCATCCCATGGATACCATCCGATCCCAGAGATCCCATCCCAGGGATCCCATCCCAGGGATCCCATCCCATCCCAACCCATCCCATCCCATCCTACCCCATCCCATCCCATCCTATCCTATCCCATCCCATCCCATCCCATCCCATCCCATCCCATCCCATCCCATCCCATCCCATCCCATCGTAGGGATCCCATACCAGGTATCCCATCCCAGGGATCCCATTCCGTACCATCCCAGGGATCCCATTCCATCCCATCCCATCCCATCCCATCGATCCCATCCCATCCCAAACCATTGTAGCCAATCCCATCCCATCCCACCCCATCCCATCCAATCCCATCCCACCCCATCCCATCCCATCCCATCCCATCCCATCCCATCCCATCCCATCCCATCCCATCCCATCCCATCCCATCCCAGGGACACCATCCCAGGGATACCATACCATCCCAACCCATCCCATCCCATCCGATCCCATCCCAGGGATCCCATCCCATACCATCCCATCCCATCGCAGGGATCCCATCCCATCCCATTCCATCCCATCCCATCACATCCCATCCCAGCGATCTCATCCCAGGAATTCCATCCCATCCCTGTGATCCCATCCCATCCCACCCATTCCCATCCCCGGAATCCCATCCCATCACATCCCACGGATCCCATAACATCCCAGGGATCCCATCCCATCCCATCTCATCCCAGGGATCCCATCCCAGGGATTCCATCCCATCCCAGGGATCCCATCCCATACGAGGGATCACATTCCAGGGATCCCATCCCAGGGATCCCATCCCATCCCAAGTAACCCATCCCATGGATCCCACCCCAGGGATCCCAACCCTTCCCAGGGATCCCATCCCAGGGATCCCATCCCAGGGATCCCGTCCCATCCCAGCTATCCCATCCCAGGGATTCCATCCCATCCCAGGGATCCCATTTCATCTGTTCCCATCCCAGGGATCCCATCCCATCCCATCCCAGGGATCCCATCCCATCCCAACCCATCCCATCCCATCCCACCCCATCACATTCCATGCCATCCCATGGATCCCATCCCATCCCAGGGATCCCATCCCATCCCATCCCATACCATCCCAGGGACCGCATCCCATCCCAACCAATCCCATCCCACCCGATCCCATCCCATTCCATCCCATCCCACCCGATCCCATCCCATCCCATCCCATCCCATCCCATCCCATCCCAGGGACACCATCCCAGGGATACCATACCATCCCATCCCATCGCAGGGATCCCATCCCATCCCATCCCATCCCATCCCATCACATCCCATCCCAGCGATCTCATCCCAGGGATTCCATCCCATCCCAGGTATCCCATCCCAACCAATCCTAACCCAGGGATCCCATCCGATCCAATCCCAGGGATCCCATCCCATCCCATCCCATCCCATCCCATCTCACCCCATCCCATCCCAGGGATCACATCCCATCCCACGGATCCCATCCCATCCCATCCCAGGCATCCCATCCGATCCCATCCAAGGGATCCCATCCCATCCAATCCCATCCCAGGGATCCCATCCCAGATATCCCATCCCAGGGATCCCATCCCATGGAACCCATCCCAACCCAGGGATCCCATCCCATTCCAACCCATCCAATCCCATCCCAGGGATCCCATCCCAGAGATTCCATCCCATCCCAGGGATGCCATCCCAGGGATTCGATCCCAACCCAGGGATCCCATCCTATCCCAGGGATCCCATCCCATCACATCCCACGGATCCCATCCCATCCCAGGGATCCCATCCCATCCCATCCTATCCCATCCCATCCCATCCCATCCCAGGGATCCCATACCAGGGATCCCATCCCATCCCCGGGTCCCCATCCCAGGGATTCCATCCCATCCCAACCCATCCCATCCCATGGATACCATCCGATCCCAGAGATCCCATCCCAGGGATCCCATCCCAGGGATCCCATCCCATCCCAACCCATCCCATCCCATCCTACCCCATCCCATCCCATCCTATCCTATCCCATCCCATCCCATCCCATCCCATCCCATCCCATCCCATCCCATCCCATCCCATCCCATCGTAGGGATCCCATACCAGGTATCCCATCCCAGGGATCCCATTCCGTACCATCCCAGGGATCCCATTCCATCCCATCCCATCCCATCCCATCGATCCCATCCCATCCCAAACCATTGTAGCCAATCCCATCCCATCCCACCCCATCCCATCCAATCCCATCCCACCCCATCCCATCCCATCCCATCCCATCCCATCCCATCCCATCCCATCCCATCCCATCCCATCCCATCCCAGGGACACCATCCCAGGGATACCATACCATCCCAACCCATCCCATCCCATCCGATCCCATCCCAGGGATCCCATCCCATACCATCCCATCCCATCGCAGGGATCCCATCCCATCCCATTCCATCCCATCCCATCACATCCCATCCCAGCGATCGCATCCCAGGAATTCCATCCCATCCCTGTGATCCCATCCCATCCCACCCATTCCCATCCCCGGAATCCCATCCCATCACATCCCACGGATCCCATAACATCCCAGGGATCCCATCCCATCCCATCCCATCCCATCCCATCCCATCCCAGGGATTCCATCCCATCCCAGGGATCCCATCCCAGGGATTCCATCTCATCCCAGGGATCCAATCCCAGAGATCCTCTCCCATCCCATCCCATCCCATCCCATCCCATCCCATCCCATCCCAGGGATCCCATCCCATGGAAGCCATCCCAATCCAGGGATCCCATCCCATCCCATCCCATCCCATCTCATCCCATCCCATCCCAGGGATCCCATCCCATCCCATCCCATCCCATCCCATCCCATCCCAGGGATCCCATCTCATCCCAGGGATCCAATCCCAGAGATCCTCTCCCATCCCATCCCATCCCATCCCATCCCATCCCATCCCATCCCATCCCAGGGATCCCATCCCATGGAACCCATCCCAATCCAGGGATCCCATCCCATCCCATCCCATCTCATCCCATCCCATCCCAGGGATCCCATCCCATCCCCGGGATCCCATTCCAGGGATTCCATCCCATCCCAGGGATCCCAACCCATACGAGGGATCCCATCCCAGGGATCCCATCCCAGGGATCCCATCCCAGGGATCCCATCCCATCCCCGGGATCCCATTCCAGGGATTCCACCCCATCCCAACCCATCCCATCCCATGGATACCATCCCATCCCAGAGATCCCATCCCAGGGATCCCATCCCATCCCAGGTATCCCATCCCAACCCATCCCATCCCATCCTACCCCATCCCATCCCATCCTATCCCATCCCATCCCATCCCCTCCCATCCCATCCTAGGGATCCCATACCAGGTATCCCATCCCATCCCAGGGATCCCATTCCGTACCATCCCAGGGATCCCATTTCATCCCATCCCATCCCATCGAACCCATCCCATCCCAACCCATTTTAGCCAATCCCATCCCACCCCATCCCATCCAATCCCATCCCATCCCATCCCATCCCATCCCACCCCATCCCAGGGACACCATCCCAGGGATACCATACCATCCCATCCCATCGCAGGGATCCCATCCCATCCCATCCCGTCCCATCCCATCCCACCCCATCCCATCCCATCCCAGCGATCTCATCCCAGGGATTCCATCCCATCCCAGGTATCCCATCCCAACCAGTCCCAACCCAGGGATCCCATCCCATCCCCTCTCATCCCATCCCATCCCAGGGATCCCATCCCATCCCACGTATCCCATCCCATCCCATCTCATCCCGCGGATCCCATGCCATGGCATCCCATCCCATCCCATCCCATCCCATCCCATCCCATCCCATCCCATTGTAGCCCATCCCATCCCTTCCCACCCCATCCCATCCCATCCCGTCCCATCACATCCCATCCCAGATATCCCATCCCAGGGATCCCATCCCATCCCAGGGATCCCATCCCATCCCATCCCAGGGATCCCATCCGATCTCATCCCATCCCATCCCATCCCATCCCATCCCATCCCATCCCATCCCATCCCATCCCAGGGATCCCATACCAGAGATCCCATCCCATCCCCGGGTCCCCATCCCAGGGATTCCATCCCATCCCAACCCATCCCATCCCAGGGATCCCATCCCATCCCAGGGATCCGATCCCATCCCAACCCATCCCATCCCATCCTACCCCATCCCATCCCATCCCATCCTATCCCATCCCATCCCATCCCATCCCATCCCATCCCATCCCATCCCATCCCAGGGATCCCATTCCGTACCATCCCAGGGATCCTATTTCATCCTATCCCATCCCATCCCATTGATCCCATCCCATCCCAACCCATTGTAGCCAATCCCATCCCATCCCACCCCATCCCATCCAATCCCATCCCATCCCATCCCATCCCATCCCATCCCATCCCATCACAGGGACACCATCCCAGGGATACCATCCCATCCCATCCCATCGCAGGGATCCCATCCCATCCCATCCCATCCCAGCGATCTCATCCCAGGGATTCCATTCCATCCCAGGTATCCCATCCCAACCAATCCTAACCCAGGGATCCCATCCCATCCAATCCCAGGGATCCCATCCCATCCCATCTCACCCCATCCCATCGCAGGGATCACATCCCATCCCACGGATGCCATCCCATCCCATCCCAGGCATCCCATCCGATCCCATCCAAGGATCCCATCCCATCCCATCCCATCCCAGGGATCCCATCCCATCCCATCCCAACCCATCCCATCCCAGGGATCCCATCCCATCCCATCCCATCCCATCCCATCCCATCCCATCCCAGGGATCCCATCCCATGGAACCCATCCCAACCCAGGGATCCCATCCCATTCCAACCCATCCAATCCCATCCCAGGGATCCCATCCCAGAGATTCCATCCCATCCCAGGGATGGCATCCCAGGGATTCGATCCCAACCCAGGGATCCCATCCTATCCCAGGGATCCCATCCCATCCCATCCCATACAATCCCAGGGACCGCATCCCATCCCAACCAATCCCATCCCACCCGATCCCATCCCATTCCATCCCATCCCACCCGATCCCATCCCATCCCATCCCATCCCATCCCATCCCAGGGACACCATCCCAGGGATCCCATCCCATCCCATCCCATCCCATCCCATCCCATCCCATCACATCCCATCCAAGCGATCTCATCCCAGGGATTCCATCCCATCCCAGGTATCCCATCCCAACCAATCCTAACCCAAGGATCCCATCCGATCCAATCCCAGGGATCCCATCCCATCCCAACCCATCCCATCCCATCCCACCCCATCACATTCCATCCCATCCCATGGATCCCATCCCATCCCAGGGATCCCATCCCATCCCATCCCATACCATCCCAGGGACCGCATCCCATCCCAACCAATCCCATCCCACCCGATCCCATCCCATTCCATCCCATCCCACCCGATCCCATCCCATCCCATCCCATCCCATCCCATCCCAGGGACACCATCCCAGGGATCCCATCCCATCCCATCCCATCCCATCACATCCCATCCCAGCGATCTCATCCCAGGGATTCCATCCCATCCCAGGTATCCCATCCCAACCAATCCTAACCCAGGGATCCCATCCGATCCAATCCCAGGGATCCCATCCCATCCCATCCCATCCCATCTCACCCCATCCCATCCCAGGGATCACATCCCATCCCACGGATCCCATCCCATCCCATCCCAGGCATCCCATCCGATCCCATCCAAGGGATCCCATCCCATCCAATCCCATCCCAGGGATCCCATCCCATCCCATCCCATCCCAGGGATCCCATCCCATGGAACCCATCCCAACCCAGGGATCCCATCCCATTCCAACCCATCCAATCCCATCCCAGGGATCCCATCCCAGAGATTCCATCCCATCCCAGGGATGCCATCCCAGGGATTCGATCCCAACCCAGGGATCCCATCCTATCCCAGGGATCCCATCCCAGGGATTCCATCCCATCCCAGGGATCCCATCCCATCCCAGGGATCACATTCCCGGGATCCCATCCCAGGGATCCCGTCCCATCCCATCCTATCCCATCCCATCCCATCCCAGGGATCCCATACCAGGGATCCCATCCCATCCCCGGGTCCCCATCCCAGGGATTCCATCCCATCCCAACCCATCCCATCCCATGGATACCATCCGATCCCAGAGATCCCATCCCAGGGATCCCATCCCAGGGATCCCATCCCATCCCAACCCATCCCATCCCATCCTACCCCATCCCATCCCATCCTATCCTATCCCATCCCATCCCATCCCATCCCATCCCATCCCATCCCATCCCATCCCATCCCATCCCATCCCATCCCATCGTAGGGATCCCATACCAGGTATCCCATCCCAGGGATCCCATTCCGTACCATCCCAGGGATCCCATTCCATCCCATCCCATCCCATCCCATCGATCCCATCCCATCCCAAACCATTGTAGCCAATCCCATCCCATCCCACCCCATCCCATCCAATCCCATCCCACCCCATCCCATCCCATCCCATCCCATCCCATCCCATCCCATCCCATCCCAGGGACACCATCCCAGGGATACCATACCATCCCAACCCATCCCATCCCATCCGATCCCATCCCAGGGATCCCATCCCATCCCATCCCATCTCACCCCATCCCATCCCAGGGATCACATCCCATCCCACGGATCCCATCCCATCCCATCCCAGGCACCCCATCCGATCCCATCCAAGGGACCCCATCCCATCCAATCCCATCCCAGGGATCCCATCCCATCCCAACCCAGGGATCCCATCCCATTCCAACCCATCCAATCCCATCCCAGGGATGCCATCCCAGGGATTCGATCCCAACCCAGGGATCCCATCCTATCCCAGGGATCCCATCCCAGGGATTCCATCCCATCCCAGGGATCCCATCCCATCCCAGGGATCACATTCCCGGGATCCCATCCCAGGGATCCCATCCCATCCCAGGGATCCCATCCCATCCCATCCTATCCCATCCCATCCCATCCCAGGGATCCCATACCAGGGATCCCATCCCATCCCCGGGTCCCCATCCCAGGGATTCCATCCCATCCCAACCCATCCCATCCCATGGATACCATCCGATCCCAGAGATCCCATCCCAGGGATCCCATCCCAGTGATCCCATCCCATCCCAACCTATCCCATCCCATCCTACCCCATCCCATCCCATCCCATCCTACCCCATCCCATCCCATCCTATCCTATCCCATCCCATCCCATCCCATCCCATCCCATCCCATCCCATCCCATCCCATCCCATCCCATCCCATCGTAGGGATCCCATACCAGGTATCCCATCCCAGGGATCCCATTCCGTACCATCCCAGGGATCCCATTCCATCCCATCCCATCCCATCCCATCGATCCCATCCCATCCCAAACCATTGTAGCCAATCCCATCCCATCCCACCCCATCCCATCCAATCCCATCCCACACCATCCCATCCCATCCCATCCCATCCCATCCCATCCCATCCCATCCCATCCCAGGGACACCATCCCAGGGATACCATACCATCCCAACCCATCCCATCCCATCCGATCCCATCCCAGGGATCCCATCCCATACCATCCCATCCCATCGCAGGGATCCCATCCCATCCCATTCCATCCCATCCCATCACATCCCATCCCAGCGATTTCATCCCAGGAATTCCATCCCATCCCTGTGATCCCATCCCATCCCACCCATTCCCATCCCCGGTATCCCATCCCATCACATCCCACGGATCCCATAACATCCCAGGGATCCCATCCCATCCCATCCCATCCCAGGGATCCCATCCCAGGGATTCCATCCCATCCCAGGGATCCCATCCCATACGAGGGATCACATTCCAGGGATCCCATCCCAGGGATCCCATCCCATCCCAAGTAACCCATCCCATGGATCCCACCCCAGGGATCCCAACCCTTCCCAGGGATCCCATCCCAGGGATCCCGTCCCATCCCAGCTATCCCATCCCAGGGATTCCATCCCATCCCAGGGATCCCATTTCATCTGTTCCCATCCCACGGATCCCATCCCATCCCATCCCAGGGATCCCATCCCATCCCAACCCATCCCATCCCATCCCACCCCATCACATTCCATGCCATCCCATGGATCCCATCCCATCCCAGGGATCCCATCCCATCCCATCCCATACCATCCCAGGGACCGCATCCCATCCCAACCAATCCCATCCCACCCGATCCCATCCCATTCCATCCCATCCCACCCGATCCCATCCCATCCCATCCCATCCCAGGGACACCATCCCAGGGATACCATACCATCCCATCCCATCGCAGGGATCCCATCCCATCCCATCCCATCCCATCCCATCCCATCACATCCCATCCCAGCGATCTCATCCCAGGGATTCCATCCCATCCCAGGTATCCCATCCCAACCAATCCTAACCCAGGGATCCCATCCGATCCAATCCCAGGGATCCCATCCCATCCCATCCCATCCCATCTCACCCCATCCCATCCCAGGGATCACATCCCATCCCACGGATCCCATCCCATCCCAGGCATCCCATCCGATCCCATCCAAGGGATCCCATCCCATCCAATCCCATCCCAGGGATCCCATCCCAGATATCCCATCCCAGGGATCCCATCCCATGGAACCCATCCCAACCCAGGGATCCCATCCCATTCCAACCCATCCAATCCCATCCCAGGGATCCCATCCCAGAGATTCCATCCCATCCCAGGGATGCCATCCCAGGGATTCGATCCCAACCCAGGGATCCCATCCTATCCCAGGGATCCCATCCCAGGGATTCCATCCCATCCCAGGGATCCCATCCCATCCCAGGGATCACATTCCCGGGATCCCATCCCAGGGATCCCATCCCATCCCAGGGATCCCATCCCATCCCATCCTATCCCATCCCATCCCATCCCATCCCAGGGATCCCATACCAGGGATCCCATCCCATCCCCGGGTCCCCATCCCAGGGATTCCATCCCATCCCAACCCATCCCATCCCATGGATACCATCCGATCCCAGAGATCCCATCCCAGGGATCCCATCCCAGGGATCCCATCCCATCCCAACCCATCCCATCCCATCCTACCCCATCCCATCCCATCCTATCCTATCCCATCCCATCCCATCCCATCCCATCCCATCCCATCCCATCCCATCCCATCCCATCCCATCCCATCCCATCCCATCGTAGGGATCCCATACCAGGTATCCCATCCCAGGGATCCCATTCCGTACCATCCCAGGGATCCCATTCCATCCCATCCCATCCCATCCCATCGATCCCATCCCATCCCAAACCATTGTAGCCAATCCCATCCCATCCCACCCCATCCCATCCAATCCCATCCCACCCCATCCCATCCCATCCCATCCCATCCCATCCCATCCCATCCCATCCCATCCCATCCCATCCCATCCCATCCCATCCCATCCCAGGGACACCATCCCAGGGATACCATACCATCCCAACCCATCCCATCCCATCCGATCCCATCCCAGGGATCCCATCCCATACCATCCCATCCCATCGCAGGGATCCCATCCCATCCCATTCCATCCCATCCCATCACATCCCATCCCAGCGATCTCATCCCAGGAATTCCATCCCATCCCTGTGATCCCATCCCATCCCACCCATTCCCATCCCCGGAATCCCATCCCATCACATCCCACGGATCCCATAACATCCCAGGGATCCCATCCCATCCCATCCCAGGGATCCCATCCCAGGGATTCCATCCCATCCCAGGGATCCCATCCCAGGGATTCCATCTCATCCCAGGGATCCAATCCCAGAGATCCTCTCCCATCCCATCCCATCCCATCCCATCCCAGGGATCCCATCCCATGGAAGCCATCCCAATCCAGGGATCCCATCCCATCCCATCCCATCCCATCTCATCCCATCCCATCCCAGGGATCCCATCCCATCCCATCCCATCCCATCCCATCCCATCCCAGGGATCCCATCTCATCCCAGGGATCCAATCCCAGAGATCCTCTCCCATCCCATCCCATCCCATCCCATCCCATCCCAGGGATCCCATCCCATGGAACCCATCCCAATCCAGGGATCCCATCCCATCCCATCCCATCCCATCTCATCCCATCCCATCCCAGGGATCCCATCCCATCCCCGGGATCCCATTCCAGGGATTCCATCCCATCCCAGGGATCCCAACCCATACGAGGGATCCCATCCCAGGGATCCCATCCCAGGGATCCCATCCCAGGGATCCCATCCCATCCCCGGGATCCCATTCCAGGGATTCCATCCCATCCCAGGGATCCCAACCCATACGAGGGATCACAATCCAGGGATCCCATCCCTGGAATCCCATCTCATCCCATCCCAGGGATCCAATGCCATCCCATCTCATCCCAGGGATCACATCCCGTCGCAGGGATCCCATCCCATCCCATCCCGTCCCATCCTACCCCATCCCATCCCATCCCAGGGATCCCATACCAGGTATCCCATCCCATCCCAGGGATCCCATTCCGTACCATCCCAGGGATCCCATTCCATCCCATCCCATCCCATCCCATCGCAGGGATCCCATCCCATTCCATCCCGTCCCATCCCATCCCATCCCACCCCATGCCATCCCATCCCATTCCATCCCATCCCATCCCATCCCATCCCATCCCATCCCATCCCATCCCAGGGATTTCATCCCAGGGATTCCATCCCATCCCAGGTATCCCATCCCAACCAATCCCAACCCAGGGATCCCATCCCATTTCATCCCATCCCATCCCAGGGATCCCATCCCATCCCAGAGATCCCATCCCAGGGATCCCATCCCATCCCAGGTATCCCATCCCATCCCAACCCATCCCATCCCATCCTACCCCATCCGATCCCATCCTATCCCATCCCATCCCATCCCGTCCCGTCCCATCACATCCCATCCCAGATATCCCATCCCAGGGATCCCATCCCATCCCAGGGATCCCATCCCATCCCAGGGATCCCATCCGATCCCATCCCATCCCATCCAATCCCATCCCATCCCATCCCATCCCATCCCATCCCATCCCATCCCAGGGATCCCATACCAGAGATCCCATCCCATCCCCGGGTCCCCATCCCAGGGATTCCATCCCATCCCAACCCATCCCATCCCATGGATACCATCCCATCCCAGAGATCCCATCCCAGGGATCCCATCCCATCCCAGGTATCCCATCCCAACCCATCCCATCCCATCCTACCCCATCCCATCCCATCCTATCCCATCCCATCCCATCCCCTCCCATCCCATCCTAGGGATCCCATACCAGGTATCCCATCCCATCCCAGGGATCCCATTCCGTACCATCCCAGGGATCCCATTTCATCCCATCCCATCCCATCGATCCCATCCCATCCCAACCCATTTTAGCCAATCCCATCCCACCCCATCCCATCCAATCCCATCCCATCCCATCCCATCCCATCCCATCCCACCCCATCCCAGGGACACCATCCCAGGGATACCATACCATCCCATCCCATCGCAGGGATCCCATCCCATCCAATCCCGTCCCATCCCATCCCACCCCATCCCATCCCATCCCAGCGATCTCATCCCAGGGATTCCATCCCATCCCAGGTATCCCATCCCAACCAGTCCCAACCCAGGGATCCCATCCCATCCCCTCTCATCCCATCCCATCCCAGGGATCCCATCCCATCCCACGTATCCCATCCCATCCCATCTCATCCCGCGGATCCCATGCCATGGCATCCCATCCCATCCCATCCCATCCCATCCCATCCCATCCCAGGGATCCCATCCCATCCATAGCCATCCGATCCCATCCCATCCCATCCCATCCCATCCCATCCCATCCCATCCCATCCCATCCCATCCCATCCCATCCCATTGTAGCCCATCCCATCCCTTCCCACCCCATCCCATCCCATCCCATCCTATCCCATCCCATCCCATCCCATCCCATCCCATCCCATCCCATCCCAGGGATCCCATACCAGGGATCCCATCCGATCCCCGGGTCCCCATCCCAGGGATTCCATCCCATCCCAACCCATCCCATCCCATGGATACCATCCGATCCCAGAGATCCCATCCCAGGGATCCCATCCCAGGGATCCCATCCCATCCCAACCCATCCCATCCCATCCTACCCCATCCCATCCCATCCCATCCTACCCCATCCCATCCCATCCTATCCTATCCCATCCCATCCCATCCCATCCCATCCCATCCCATCCCATCCCATCCCATCGTAGGGATCCCATACCAGGTATCCCATCCCAGGGATCCCATTCCGTACCATCCCAGGGATCCCATTCCATCCCATCCCATCCCATCCCATCCCATCGATCCCATCCCATCCCAAACCATTGTAGCCAATCCCATCCCATCCCACCCCATCCCATCCAATCCCATCCCACACCATCCCATCCTATCCCATCCCATCCCATCCCACACCATCCCATCCTATCCCATCCCATCCCATCCCATCCCATCCCATCCCATCCCAGGGACACCATCCCAGGGATACCATACCATCCCAACCCATCCCATCCCATCCGATCCCATCCCAGGGATCCCATCCCATACCATCCCATCCCATCGCAGGGATCCCATCCCATCCCATTCCATCCCATCCCATCACATCCCATCCCAGCGATCTCATCCCAGGAATTCCATCCCATCCCTGTGATCCCATCCCATCCCACCCATTCCCATCCCCGGAATCCCATCCCATCACATCCCTTCCCAGCGATCTCATCCCAGGAATTCCATCCCATCCCTGTGATCCCATCCCATCCCACCCATTCCCATCCCCGGAATCCCATCCCATCACATCCCACGGATCCCATAACATCCCAGGGATCCCATCCCATCCCATCCCAGGGATCCCATCCCAGGGATTCCATCCCATCCCAGGGATCCCATCCCAGGGATTCCATCTCATCCCAGGGATCCAATCCCAGAGATCCTCTCCCATCCCATCCCATCCCATCCCATCCCAGGGATCCCATCCCATGGAAGCCATCCCAATCCAGGGATCCCATCCCATCCCATCCCATCCCATCTCATCCCATCCCATCCCAGGGATCCCATCCCATCCCATCCCATCCCATCCCATCCCATCCCATCCCAGGGATCCCATCTCATCCCAGGGATCCAATCCCAGAGATCCTCTCCCATCCCATCCCATCCCATCCCATCCCATCCCATCCCATCCCAGGGATCCCATCCCATGGAACCCATCCCAATCCAGGGATCCCATCCCATCCCATCCCATCCCATCTCATCCCATCCCATCCCAGGGATCCCATCCCATCCCCGGGATCCCATTCCAGGGATTCCATCCCATCCCAGGGATCCCAACCCATACGAGGGATCCCATCCCAGGGATCCCATCCCAGGGATCCCATCCCATCCCCGGGATCCCATTCCAGGGATTCCATCCCATCCCAGGGATCCCAACCCATACGAGGGATCACAATCCAGGGATCCCATCCCTGGAATCCCATCTCATCCCATCCCAGGGATCCAATCCCATCCCATCTCATCCCAGGGATCCCATCCCATCGCAGGGATCCCATCCCATCCCATCCCGTCCCATCCTACCCCATCCCATCCCATCCCAGGGATCCCATACCAGGTATCCCATCCCATCCCAGGGATCCCATTCCGTACCATCCCAGGGATCCCATTCCATCCCATCCCATCCCATCCCATCGCAGGGATCCCATCCCATTCCATCCCGTCCCATCCCATCCCATCCCACCCCATGCCATCCCATCCCATTCCATCCCATCCCATCCCATCCCATCCCATCCCATCCCATCCCATCCCATCCCATCCCATCCCATCCCATCCCAGGGATTTCATCCCAGGGATTCCATCCCATCCCAGGTATCCCATCCCAACCAATCCCAACCCAGGGATCCCATCCCTTCCCATCCCATTTCATCCCATCCCATCCCAGGGATCCCATCCCATCCCAGAGATCCCATCCCAGGGATCCCATCCCATCCCAGGTATCCCATCCCATCCCAACCCATCCCATCCCATCCTACCCCATCCGATCCCATCCTATCCCATCCCATCCCATCCCGTCCCGTCACATCACATCCCATCCCAGATATCCCATCCCAGGGATCCCATCCCATCCCAGGGATCCCCTCCCATCCCAGGGATCCCATCCGATCCCATCCCATCCCATCCAATCCCATCCCATCCCATCCCATCCCATCCCATCCCATCCCATCCCATCCCATCCCATCCCATCCCAGGGATCCCATACCAGAGATCCCATCCCATCCCCGGGTCCCCATCCCAGGGATTCCATCCCATCCCAACCCATCCCATCCCAGGGATCCCATCCCATCCCAGGGATCCGATCCCATCCCAACCCATCCCATCCCATCCTACCCCATCCCATCCCATCCCATCCTATCCCATCCCATCCCATCCCATCCCATCCCATCCCATCCCAGGGATCCCATTCCGTACCATCCCAGGGATCCTATTTCATCCTATCCCATCCCATCCCATTGATCCCATCCCATCCCAACCCATTGTAGCCAATCCCATCCCATCCCACCCCATCCCATCCAATCCCATCCCATCCCATCCCATCCCATCCCATCCCATCCCATCCCATCCCATCCCATCCCATCCCATCCCATCGCAGGGATCCCATCCCATCCCATCCCATCCCAGCGATCTCATCCCAGGGATTCCATTCCATCCCAGGTATCCCATCCCAACCAATCCTAACCCAGGGATCCCATCCCATCCAATCCCAGGGATCCCATCCCATCCCATCTCACCCCATCCCATCGCAGGGATCACATCCCATCCCACGGATGCCATCCCATCCCATCCCAGGCATCCCATCCGATCCCATCCAAGGATCCCATCCCATCCCATCCCATCCCAGGGATCCCATCCCATCCCATCCCATCCCATCCCAGGGATCCCATCCCATCCCATCCCATCCCATCCCATCCCATCCCATCCCAGGGATCCCATCCCATGGAACCCATCCCAACCCAGGGATCCCATCCCATTCCAACCCATCCAATCCCATCCCAGGGATCCCATCCCAGAGATTCCATCCCATCCCAGGGATGGCATCCCAGGGATTCGATCCCAACCCAGGGATCCCATCCTATCCCAGGGATCCCATCCCATCCCATCCCATACAATCCCAGGGACCGCATCCCATCCCAACCAATCCCATCCCACCCGATCCCATCCCATTCCATCCCATCCCACCCGATCCCATCCCATCCCATCCCATCCCATCCCATCCCATCCCAGGGACACAATCCCAGGGATCCCATCCCATCCCATCCTATCCCATCCCATCCCATCACATCCCATCCAAGCGATCTCATCCCAGGGATTCCATCCCATCCCAGGTATCCCATCCCAACCAATCCTAACCCAGGGATCCCATCCGATCCAATCCCAGGGATCCCATCCCATCCCATCCCATCCCATCTCACCCCATCCCATCCCAGGGATCACATCCCATCCCACGGATACCATCCCATCCCATCCCAGGCATCCCATCCGATCCCATCCAAGGGATCCCATCCCATCCAATCCCATCCCAGGGATCCCATCCCATCCCATCCCATCCCAGGGATCCCATCCCATGGAACCCATCCCAACCCAGGGATCCCATCCCATTCCAACCCATCCAATCCCATCCCAGGGATCCCATCCCAGAGATTCCATCCCATCCCAGGGATGCCATCCCAGGGATTCGATCCCAACCCAGGGATCCCATCCTATCCCAGGGATCCCATCCCAGGGATTCCATCCCATCCCAGGGATCCCATCCCAGGGATCACATTCCCGGGATCCCATCCCAGGGATCCCATCCCATCCCAGGGATCCCATCCCATCCCATCCTATCCCATCCCATCCCATCCCATCCCAGGGATCCCATACCAGGGATCCCATCCCATCCCCGGGTCCCCATCCCAGGGATTCCATCCCATCCCAACCCATCCCATCCCATGGATACCATCCGATCCCAGAGATCCCATCCCAGGGATCCCATCCCAGGGATCCCATCCCATCCCAACCCATCCCATCCCATCCTACCCCATCCCATCCCATCCTATCCTATCCCATCCCATCCCATCCCATCCCATCCCATCCCATCCCATCCCATCCCATCCCATCCCATCCCATCCCATCCCATCGTAGGGATCCCATACCAGGTATCCCATCCCAGGGATCCCATTCCGTACCATCCCAGGGATCCCATTCCATCCCATCCCATCCCATCCCATCGATCCCATCCCATCCCAAACCATTGTAGCCAATCCCATCCCATCCCACCCCATCCCATCCCATCCCATCCCATCCCATCCCAGGGACACCATCCCAGGGATACCATACCATCCCAACCCATCCCATCCCATCCGATCCAATCCCAGGGATCCCATCCCATCCCATCTCACCCCATCCCATCCCAGGGATCACATCCCATCCCACGGATCCCATCCCATCCCATCCCAGGCATCCCATCCGATCCCATCCAAGGGATCCCATCCCATCCAATCCCATCCCAGGGATCCCATCCCATCCCATCCCAGGGATCCCATCCCATGGAACCCATCCCAACCCAGGGATCCCATCCCATTCCAACCCATCCAATCCCATCCCAGGGATGCCATCCCAGGGATTCGATCCCAACCCAGGGATCCCATCCTATCCCAGGGATCCCATCCCAGGGATTCCATCCCATCCCAGGGAGCCCATCCGATCCCATCCCAGGGATCCCATCCCATCCCAACCAATCCCATCCCACCCCATCCCATCCCATCCCATCCCATCCCATGCCATCCCAGGGATCCCATCCCATCCCAGGTATCCCATCCCATCCCTTTCTATCCCATCCCATCCCTTCCCATCCCATCCCATCCCAGGGATCCCATCCCATCCCATCCCAGGGATCCCATCCCATCCCAGGGATCCCATCCCATCCCATCCCAGGGATCCCATCCGATCCCATCCCATCCAATCCGATCCCATCCCATCCCATCCCATCCCATCCCATCCCATCCCATCCCATCCCATCCCATCCCATCTCATCCCGCGGATCCCATGCCATGGCATCACATCCCATCCCATCCCAGGGATCCCGTCCCATCCAAACCCATCCCATCCCATCCCATCACATCCCATCCCATTGTAGCCCATCCCATCCCTTCCCACCCCATCCCATCCCATCCCGTCCCATCACATCCCATCCCAGATATCCCATCCCAGGGATCCCATCCCATCCCAGGGATCACATCCCTTCCCATCCCAGGGATCCCATCCCATCCCATCCCATCCCATCCCATCCCATCTCATCCCGCGGATCCCATGCCATGGCATCCCATCCCATCCCATCCCTGGGATCCCGTCCCATCCGAACCCATCCCATCCCATCCCATCCCATCCCATCACATCCCATCCCATCCCATCCCTTCCCATCCCATCCCATTGTAGCCCATCCCATCCCTTCCCACCCCATCCCATCCCGTCCCATCACATCCCATCCCAGATATCCCATCCCAGGGATCCCATCCCATGCCAGGGATCCCATCCCATCCCAGGGACACCATCCCAGGGATACCATCCCATCCCATCCCAGCGATCTCATCCCAGGGATTCCATCCCATCCCAGGTATCCCATCCCATCCCATCCAATCCCAGGGATCCCATCCCATCCCATCCCAGGCATCCCATCCGATCCCATCCAAGGATCCCATCCCATCCCATCCCATCCCATCCCATCCCAGGGATCCCATCCCATGGAACCCATCCCAACCCAGGGATCCCATCCCATGGAACCCATCCCAACCCAGGGATCCCATCCCATTCCAACCCATCCAATCCCATCCCTGGGATCCCATCCCAGAGATTCCATCCCATCCCAGGGATGCCATCCCAGGGATTCGATCCCAACCCAGGGATCCCATCCTATCCCAGGGATTCCATCCCATCCCATCCCATCCCAGGGATCACATTCCAGGGATCCCATCCCATCCCAGGGATCCCATCCCATCCCATCCCATCCCAAGGATCCCATACCAGGGATCCCATCCCATCCCCGGGTCCCCATCCCAGGGATTCCATCCCATCCCAACCCATCCCATCCCATGGATACCATCCGATCCCAGACATCCCATCCCAGGGATCCCATCCCAGGGATCCCATCCCATCCCAACGCATCCCATCCCATCCTACCCCATCCCATCCCATCCTATCCTATCCTATCCTATCCCATCCCATCCCATCCCATCCCATCCCATCCCATCCCATCCCATCCCATCCCATCCCATCCCATCGTAGGGATCCCATACCAGGTATCCCATCCCAGGGATCCCATTCCGTACCATCCCAGGGATCCCATTCCATCCCATCCCATCCCATCCCATCGATCCCATCCCATCCCAAACCATTGTAGCCAATCCCATCCCATCCCACCCCATCCCATCCAATCCCATCCCACCCCATCCCATCCCATCCCATCCCATCCCATCCCATCCCATCCCATCCCATCCCATCCCATCCCATCCCATCCCATCCCAGGGACACCATCCCAGGGATACCATACCATCCCAACCCATCCCATCCCATCCGATCCCATCCCAGGGATCCCATCCCATACCATCCCATCCCATCGCAGTGATCCCATCCCATCCCATTCCATCCCATCCCATCCCACCCCAAGGATTTCATCCCAGGGATTCCATCCCATCCCAGGTATCCCATCCCAACCAATCCCAACCCAGGGATCCCACCCCATCCCATCCCATCTCATCCCATCCCATCCCAGGGATCCGATCCCATCCCAACCCATCCCATCCCATCCTACCCCATCCCATCCCATCCTATCCCATCCCATCCCATCCCATCCCATCCCATCCCATCCCATCCCAGGGATCCCATTCCGTACCATCCCAGGGATCCTATTTCATCCTATCCCATCCCATCCCATTGATCCCATCCCATCCCAACCCATTGTAGCCAATCCCATCCCATCCCATCCCATCCCATCCCATCCCAGCGATCTCATCCCAGGGATTCCATCCCATCCCAGGTATCCCATCCCATCCCATCCCATCCAATCCCAGGGATCCCATCCCATCCAATCCCAGGGATCCCATCCCATCCCATCCCATCTCACCCCATCCCATCCCAGGGATCACATCCCATCCCACGTATGCCATCCCATCCCATCCCAGGCATCCCATCCCATCCCATCCCATCCCAGGGATCCCATCCCATCCCATCCCATCCCATCCCAGGGATCCCATCCCATGGAACCCATCCCAACCCAGGGATCCCATCCCATTCCAACCCATCCAATCCCATCCCAGGGATCCCATCCCAGAGATTCCATCCCATCCCAGGGATGGCATCCCAGGGATTCGATCCCAACCCAGGGATCCCATCCTATCCCAGGGATCCCATCCCAGGGATTCCATCCCATCCCAGGGATCCCATCCCATCCCAGGGATCACATTCCAGGGATCCCATCCCAGGGATCCCATCCCATCCCCGGGTCCCCATCCCAGGGATTCCATCCCATCCCAACCCATCCCATCCCATGGATACCATCCGATCCCAGAGATCCCATCCCAGGGATCCCATCCCATCCCAGGGATCCCATCCCATCCCAACCCATCCCATCCCATCCTGCCCCATCCCATCCCAACCTATCCCATCGCATCCCATCCCATCCCATCCCATCCTAGGGATCCCATACCAGGTATACCATCCCATCCCAGGGATCCCATTCCGTACCATCCCAGGGATCCCATTCCATCCCATCCCATCCCATGGATCCCATCCCATCCCAACCCATTGTAGCCAATCCAATCCCATCCCACTCCATCCCATCCCATCCAATCCCATCCCATCCCATCCCATCGCAGGGATCCCATCCCATCCCGTCCCATCCCATCCCATCCCACCCCATCCCATCCCATCCCATCCCATCCCATCCCATCCCATCCCATCCCATCCCAGCGATCTCATCCCAGGGATTCCATCCCATCCCAGGTATCCCATCCCAACCAGTCCCAACCCAGGGATCCCATCCCACCCCATCCCATCCCATTCCACCCCATCCCATCCCATCCCATCCCATCCCACATATCCCATCCCAGGGATCCCATCCCATGCCAGGGATCCCATCCCATCCCATTCCAGGGATCCCATCCCATCCCAGTGAACACATCCCATCTCAGGGATCCCATCCCATCCCAGGGATCCCATCCCATCCCAGGGATCCCATCCGATCCCATCCCATCCAATCCGATCCCATCCCATCCCATCCCATCCCATCCCATCCCATCCCATCCCATCCCATCTCATCCCGCGGATCCCATGCCATGGCATCCCATCCCATCCCATCCCAGGGATCCCGTCCCATCCAAACCCATCCCATCCCATCCCATCACATCCCATCCCATTGTAGCCCATCCCATCCCTTCCCACCCCATCCCATCCCGTCCCATCACATCCCATCCCAGATATCCCATCCCAGGGATCCCATCCCATCCCAGGGATCACATCCCTTCCCATCCCAGGGATCCCATCCGATCCCATCCCATCCAAGCCGATCCCATCCCATCCGATCCCATCCCATCCCATCCCATCCCATCCCATCCCATCCCATCCCATCCCATCCCATCCCATCCCATCCCATCTCATCCCGCGGATCCCATGCCATGGCATCCCATCCCATCCCAGGGATCCCGTCCCATCCAAACCCATCCCATCCCATCCCATCCCATCCCATCACATACCATCCCATCCCATCCCATCCCATCCCATCCCATCCCATCCCATCCCATCCCATCCCATTGTAGCCCATCCCATCCCTTCCCACCCCATCCCATCCCGTCCCATCCCATCCCATCCCAGATATCCCATTCCAGGGATCCCATCCCATCCCAGGGATCCCATCCCATCCCATCCCAGGGATCCCATCCGATCCCATCCCATCCAATCCGATCCCATCCCATCCCATCCCATCCCATCCCATCCCATCTCATCCCGCGGATCCCATGCCATGGCATCCCATCCCATCCCATCCCAGGGATCCCGTCCCATCCAAACCCATCCCATCCCATCCCATCACATCCCATCCCATTGTAGCCCATCCCATCCCTTCCCACCCCATCCCATCCCGTCCCATCACATCCCATCCCAGATATCCCATCCCAGGGATCCCATCCCATCCCAGGGATCACATCCCTTCCCATCCCAGGGATCCCATCCGATCCCATCCCATCCAAGCCCATCCCATCCCATCCGATCCCATCCCATCCCATCCCATCCCATCCCATCCCATCCCATCCCATCCCATCCCATCCCATCTCATCCCGCGGATCCCATGCCATGGCATCCCATCCCATCCCATCACAGGGATCCCGTCCCATCCAAACCCATCCCATCCCATCCCATCCCATCCCATCCCATCCCATCCCATCCCATCCCATCCCATCCCATTGTAGCCCATCCCATCCCTTCCCACCCCATCCCATCCCGTCCCATCACATCCCATCCCAGATATCCCATTCCAGGGATCCCATCCCATCCCAGGGATCCCATCCCATCCAATCCCATCCCATCCCATCCCATCCCATCCCATCCCATCCCAGGGATCCCATACCAGGGATCCCATCCCATCCCGGGGTCCCCATCCCAGGGATTCCATCCCATCCCAACCCATCCCATCCCATGGATACCATCCGATCCCAGAGATCCCATCCCAGGGATCCCATCCCAGGGATCCGATCCCATCCCAACCCATCCCATCCCATCCTATCCTATCCCATCCCATCCCATCCCATCCCATCCCATCCCATCCCATCCCATCCCATCCCATCCCATCGTAGGGATCCCATACCAGGTATCCCATCCCAGGGATCCCATCCCATCCCAGGGATCCCATCCCATCCCAACCCATCCCATCCCATCCTGCCCCATCCCATCCCATCCTATCCCATCCCATCCCATCCCATCGTAGGGATCCCATACCAGGTATACCATCCCATCCCAGGGATCCCATTCCGTACCATCCCAGGGATCCCATTCCATCCCATCCCATCCCATCCCATCGATCCCATCCCATCCCAAACCATTGTAGCCAATCCCATCCCATCCCACCCCATCCCATCCAATCCCATCCCACCCCATCCCATCCCATCCCATCCCATCCCATCCCATCCCATCCCATCCCAGGGATACCATCCCAGGGATACCATACCATCCCAACCCATCCCATACCATCCCATCCCATCGCAGGGATCCCATCCCATCCCATTCCATCCCATCCCATCACATCCCATCCCAGCGATCTCATCCCAGGAATTCCATCCCATCCCATTGTAGCCCATCCCATCCCTTCCCACCCCATCCCATCCCATCCCGTCCCATCACATCCCATCCCAGATATCCCATCCCAGGGATCCCATCCCATCCCATCCCATCCAATCCCATCCCATCCCATCCCATCCCATCCCATCCCATCCCATCCCATCCCATCCCATCCCATCCCATTCCAGGGATCCAATCCCATCCCAGTGAACACATCCCATCTCAGGGATCCCATCCCATCCCAGGGATCCCATCCCATCCCATCCCAGGGAGCCCATCCGATCCCATCCCAGGGATCCCATCCCATCCCAACCAATCCCATCCCATCCCACCCCATCCCATCCCATCCCATCCCATCCCTTCCCATCCCATCCCATCCCATCCCATCCCATCCCATCCCATCCCATCCCAGGGATCCCATCCCAGGGATCTTATTTCATCCCAGGGGTCCCATCCCATCCCATCCCATCCCATCCCATCCCATCCCATCCCATCCCATCCCATCCCATCCCAGGGATCCCATCACAGGGACCCCATCCCTGGGATCCCATCCCATCCCATCCCATCCCATCCCATCCCATCTCATCCCGCTGATCCCATGCCATGGCATCCCATCCCATCCCATCCCAGGGATCCCGTCCCATCCAAACCCATCCCATTCCACCCCATCCCATCCCATCCCATCCCATACCATCCCATCCCATCCCATCCCATCCCATCCCATCCCATCCCACATATCCCATCCCAGGGATCCCATCCCATGCCAGGGATCCCATCCCATTCCAGGGATCCCATCCCATCCCAGTGAACACATCCCATCTCAGGGATCCCATCCCATCCCAGGGATCCCATCCCATCCCATCCCAGGGATCCCATCCGATCCCATCCCATCCAATCCGATCCCATCCCATCCCATCCCATCCCATCCCATCCCATCTCATCCCGCGGATCCCATGCCATGGCATCCCATCCCATCCCATCCCAGGGATCCCATCCCATCCCAGGGATCCCATCCCATCCCATCCCAGGGATCCCATCCGATCCCATCCCATCCAATCCGATCCCATCCCATCCCATCCCATCCCATCCCATCCCATCCCAGGGATCCCGTCCCATCCAAACCCATCCCATCCCATCCCATCCCATCCCATCCCATCACATACCATCCCTTCCCACCCCATCCCATCCCGTCCCATCACATCCCATCCCAGATATCCCATTCCAGGGATCCCATCCCATCCCAGGGATCACATTCCCGGGATCCCATCCCAGGGATCCCATCCCATCCCAGGGATCCCATCCCATCCCATCCCATCCCATCCCATCCCATCCCATCCCAGGGATCCCATACCAGGGATCCCATCCCATCCCCGGGTCCCCATCCCAGGGATTCCATCCCATCCCAACCCATCCCATCCCATGGATACCATCCGATCCCAGAGATCCCATCCCAGGGATCCCATCCCAGGGATCCCATCCCATCCCAACCCATCCCATCCCATCCTACCCCATCCCATCCCATCCTATCCTATCCCATCCCATCCCATCCCATCCCATCCCATCCCATCCCATCCCATCCCATCCCATCCCATCCCATCCCATCGTAGGGATCCCATAACAGGTATCCCATCCCAGGGATCCCATTCCGTACCATCCCAGGGATCCCATTCCATCCCATCCCATCCCATCCCATCGATCCCATCCCATCCCAAACCATTGTAGCCAATCCCATCCCATCCCACCCCATCCCATCCAATCCCATCCCACCCCATCCCATCCCATCCCATCCCATCCCATCCCATCCCATCCCATCCCATCCCATCCCAGGGACACCATCCCAGGGATACCATACCATCCCAACCCATCCCATCCCATCCGATCCCATCCCAGGGATCCCATCCCATACCATCCCATCCCATCGCAGGGATCCCATCCCATCCCATTCCATCCCATCCCATCACATCCCATCCCAGCGATCTCATCCCAGGAATTCCATCCCATCCCATTGAAGCCCATCCCATCCCTTCCCACCCCATCCCATCCCATCCCGTCCCATCACATCCCATCCCAGATATCCCATCCCAGGGATCCCATCCCATCCCATCCCATCCAATCCCATCCCATCCCATCCGATCCCATCCCATCCCATCCCATCCCATCCCATCCCATCCCATCCCATCCCATCCCATTCCAGGGATCCAATCCCATCCCAGTGAACACATCCCATCTCAGGGATCCCATCCCATCCCAGGGATCCCATCCCATCCCATCCCAGGGAGCCCATCCGATCCCATCCCAGGGATCCCATCCCATCCCAACCAATCCCATCCCATCCCACCCCATCCCATCCCATCCCATCCCATCCCATCCCATCCCTTCCCATCCCATCCCATCCCATCCCATCCCATCCCATCCCATCCCATCCCATCCCATCCCAGGGATCCCATCCCAGGGATCTTATTTCATCCCAGGGATCCCATCCCATCCCTTTCCATCCCATCCCATCCCATCCCTTCCCATCCCATCCCATCCCATCCCATCCCATCCCATCCCATCCCATCCCATCCCATCCCATCCCATCCCATCCCATCCCATCCCAGGGATCCCATCACAGGGACCCCATCCCTGGGATCCCATCCCATCCCATCCCATCCCATCCCATCTCATCCCGCGGATCCCATGCCATGGCATCCCATCCCATCCCATCCCAGGGATCCCGTCCCATCCAAACCCATCCCATTCCACCCCATCCCATCCCATCCCATCCCATCCCATCCCACATATCCCATGCCAGGGATCCCATCCCATCCCATTCCAGGGATCCCATCCCATCCCAGTGAACACATCCCATCTCAGGGATCCCATCCCATCCCAGGGATCCCATCCCATCCCATCCCATCCAATCCGATCCCATCCCATCCCATCCCATCCCATCCCATCCCATCCCATCCCATCCCATCTCATCCCGCGGATCCCATGCCATGGCATCCCATCCCATCCCATCCCAGGGATCCCATCCCATCCCAGGGATCCCATCCCATCCCATCCCAGGGATCCCATCCGATCCCATCCCATCCAATCCGATCCCATCCCATCCCATCCCATCCCATCCCATCCCATCCCATCCCATCCCATCCCATCCCATCCCATCTCATCCCGCGGATCCCATGCCATGGCATCCCATCCCATCCCATCCCAGGGATCCCGTCCCATCCAAACCCATCCCATCCCATCCCGTCCCATCACATCCCATCCCAGATATCCCATCCCAGGGATCCCATCCCATCCCAGGGATCACATCCCTTCCCATCCCAGGGATCCCATCCGATCCCATCCCATCCAAGCCCATCTCATCCCATCCGATCCCATCCCATCCCATCCCATCCCATCCCATCCCATCTCATCCCGCGGATCCCATGCCATGGCATCCCATCCCATCCCATCCCAGGGATCCCGTCCCATCCAAACCCATCCCATCCCATCCCATCCCATCCCATCCCATCACATACCATCCCATCCCATCCCATCCCATCCCATCCCATCCCATCCCATCCCATTGTAGCCCATCCCATCCCTTCCCACCCCATCCCATCCCGTCCCATCACATCCCATCCCAGATATCCCATTCCAGGGATCCCATCCCATCCCAGGGATCCCATCCCATCCAATCCCATCCCATCCCATCCCATCCCATCCCATCCCATCCCATCCCATCCCATCCCAGGGATCCCATACCAGAGATCCCATCCCATCCACGGGTCCCCATCCCAGGGATCCCATCCTATCCCAGGGATCCCATCCCAGGGATTCCATCCCATCCCAGGGATCCCATCCCATCCCAGGGATCACATTCCCGGGATCCCATCCCAGGGATCCCATCCCATCCCAGGGATCCCATCCCATCCCATCCCATCCCATCCCATCCCAGGGATCCCATACCAGGGATCCCATCCCATCCCCGGGTCCCCATCCCAGGGATTCCATCCCATCCCAACCCATCCCATCCCATGGATACCATCCGATCCCAGAGATCCCATCCCAGGGATCCCATCCCAGGGATCCCATCCCATCCCAACCCATTCCATCCCATCCTACCCCATCCCATCCCATCCTATCCTATCCCATCCCATCCCATCCCATCCCATCCCATCCCATCCCATCCCATCGTAGGGATCCCATACCAGGTATCCCATCCCAGGGATCCCATTCCGTACCATCCCAGGGATCCCATTCCATCCCATCCCATCCCATCCCATCGATCCCATCCCATCCCAAACCATTGTAGCCAATCCCATCCCATCCCACCCCATCCCATCCAATCCCATCCCACCCCATCCCATCCCATCCCATCCCATCCCATCCCATCCCATCCCATCCCATCCCAGGGACACCATCCCAGGGATACCATACCATCCCAACCCATCCCATCCCATCCGATCCCATCCCAGGGATCCCATCCCATACCATCCCATCCCATCGCAGGGATCCCATCCCATCCCATTCCATCCCATCCCATCACATCCCATCCCAGCGATCTCATCCCAGGAATTCCATCCCATCCCATTGTAGCCCATCCCATCCCTTCCCACCCCATCCCATCCCATCCCGTCCCATCACATCCCATCCCAGATATCCCATCCCAGGGATCCCATCCCATCCCATCCCATCCAATCCCATCCCATCCCATCCGATCCCATCCCATCCCATCCCATCCCATCCCATCCCATCCCATCCCATCCCATTCCAGGGATCCAATCCCATCCCAGTGAACACATCCCATCTCAGGGATCCCATCCCATCCCAGGGATCCCATCCCATCCCATCCCAGGGAGCCCATCCGATCCCATCCCAGGGATCCCATCCCATCCCAACCAATCCCATCCCATCCCACCCCATCCCATCCCATCCCATCCCATCCCATCCCATCCCATCCCTTCCCATCCCATCCCATCCCATCCCATCCCATCCCATCCCATCCCATCCCATCCCATCCCAGGGATCCCATCCCAGGGATCTTATTTCATCCCAGGGATCCCATCCCATCCCTTTCCATCCCATCCCATCCCATCCCTTCCCATCCCATCCCATCCCATCCCATCCCATCCCATCCCATCCCATCCCATCCCATCCCATCCCATCCCATCCCATCCCAGGGATCCCATCACAGGGACCCCATCCCTGGGATCCCATCCCATCCCATCCCATCCCATCCCATCCCATCTCATCCCGCGGATCCCATGCCATGGCATCCCATCCCATCCCATCCCAGGGATCCCGTCCCATCCAAACCCATCCCATTCCACCCCATCCCATCCCATCCCATCCCATCCCATCCCACATATCCCATCCCAGGGATCCCATCCCATGCCAGGGATCCCATCCCATCCCATTCCAGGGATCCCATCCCATCCCAGTGAACACATCCCATCTCAGGGATCCCATCCCATCCCAGGGATCCCATCCCATCCCATCCCATCCAATCCGATCCCATCCCATCCCATCCCATCCCATCCCATCCCATCCCATCCCATCCCATCCCATCCCATCCCATCTCATCCCGCGGATCCCATGCCATGGCATCCCATCCCATCCCATCCCAGGGATCCCATCCCATCCCAGGGATCCCATCCCATCCCATCCCAGGGATCCCATCCGATCCCATCCCATCCAATCCGATCCCATCCCATCCCATCCCATCCCATCCCATCCCATCCCATCCCATCTCATCCCGCGGATCCCATGCCATGGCATCCCATCCCATCCCATCCCAGGGATCCCGTCCCATCCAAACCCATCCCATCCCATCCCGTCCCATCACATCCCATCCCAGATATCCCATCCCAGGGATCCCATCCCATCCCAGGGATCACATCCCTTCCCATCCCAGGGATCCCATCCGATCCCATCCCATCCAAGCCCATCTCATCCCATCCGATCCCATCCCATCCCATCCCATCCCATCCCATCCCATCCCATCCCATCTCATCCCGCGGATCCCATGCCATGGCATCCCATCCCATCCCATCCCAGGGATCCCGTCCCATCCAAACCCATCCCATCCCATCCCATCCCATCCCATCCCATCCCATCACATACCATCCCATCCCATCCCATCCCATCCCATCCCATCCCATCCCATTGTAGCCCATCCCATCCCTTCCCACCCCATCCCATCCCGTCCCATCACATCCCATCCCAGATATCCCATTCCAGGGATCCCATCCCATCCCAGGGATCCCATCCCATCCAATCCCATCCCATCCCATCCCATCCCATCCCATCCCATCCCATCCCATCCCATCCCATCCCAGGGATCCCATACCAGAGATCCCATCCCATCCACGGGTCCCCATCCCAGGGATCCCATCCTATCCCAGGGATCCCATCCCAGGGATTCCATCCCATCCCAGGGATCCCATCCCATCCCAGGGATCACATTCCCGGGATCCCATCCCAGGGATCCCATCCCATCCCAGGGATCCCATCCCATCCCATCCCATCCCATCCCAGGGATCCCATACCAGGGATCCCATCCCATCCCCGGGTCCCCATCCCAGGGATTCCATCCCATCCCAACCCATCCCATCCCATGGATACCATCCGATCCCAGAGATCCCATCCCAGGGATCCCATCCCAGGGATCCCATCCCATCCCAACCCATTCCATCCCATCCTACCCCATCCCATCCCATCCTATCCTATCCCATCCCATCCCATCCCATCCCATCCCATCCCATCCCATCCCATCGTAGGGATCCCATACCAGGTATCCCATCCCAGGGATCCCATTCCGTACCATCCCAGGGATCCCATTCCATCCCATCCCATCCCATCCCATCGATCCCATCCCATCCCAAACCATTGTAGCCAATCCCATCCCATCCCACCCCATCCCATCCAATCCCATCCCACCCCATCCCATCCCATCCCATCCCATCCCATCCCATCCCATCCCAACCCATCCCATACCATCCCATCCCATCGCAGGGATCCCATCCCATCCCATTCCATCCCATCCCATCACATCCCATCCCAGCGATCTCATCCCAGGAATTCCATCCCATCCCATTGTAGCCCATCCCATCCCTTCCCACCCCATCCCATCCCATCCCGTCCCATCACATCCCATCCCAGATATCCCATCCCAGGGATCCCATCCCATCCCATCCCATCCCATCCCATCCCATCCCATCCCATTCCAGGGATCCAATCCCATCCCAGAGAACACATCCCATCTCAGGGATCCCATCCCATCCCAACCAATCCGATCCCATCCCACCCCATCCCATCCCATCCCATCCCATCCCATCCCATCCCATCCCATCCCATCCCTTCCCATCCCATCCCATCCCATCCCATCCCATCCCAGGGATCCCATCCCAGGGATCTTATTTCATCCCAGGGATCCCATCCCATCCCTTTCCATCCCATCCCATCCCTTCCCATCCCATCCCATCCCATCCCATCCCATCCCATCCCATCCCATCCCATCCCATCCCATCCCATCCCAGGGATCCCATCCCAGGGACCCCATCCCTGGGATCCCATCCCATCCCATCCCATCCCATCTGATCCCGCGGATCCCATGCCATGGCATCCCATCCCATCCCATCCCAGGGATCCCGTCCCATCCAAACCCATCCCATTCCACCCCATCCCATCCCATCCCATCCCATCCCATCCCATCCCATCCCATCCCACATATCCCATCCCAGGGATCCCATCCCATGCCAGGGATCCCATCCCATCCCATTCCAGGGATCCCATCCCATCCCAGTGAACACATCCCATCTCAGGGATCCCATCCCATCCCAGGGATCCCATCCCATCCCATCCCAGGGAGCCCATCCGATCCCATCCCAGGGATCCCATCCCATCCCAACCAATCCCATCCCACCCCATCCCATCCCATGCATTCCCAGGAGATCCCATCCCATCCGAGGGATCCCATCCCATCCCTTTCTATCCCATCCCATCCCTTCCCATCCCATCCCATCCCAGGGATCCCATCCCATCCCATCCCAGGGATCCCATCCCATCCCAGGGATCCCATCCCATCCCATCCCAGGGATCCCATCCGATCCCATCCCATCCAATCCGATCCCATCCCATCCCATCCCATCCCATCCCATCCCATCCCATCCCATGCCATCCCAGGAGATCCCATCCCATCCCAGGGATCCCATCCCATCCCTTTCTATCCCATCCCATCCCTTCCCATCCCATCCCATCCCAGGGATCCCATCCCATCCCATCCCAGGGATCCCATCCCATCCCAGGGATCCCATCCCATCCCATCCCAGGGATCCCATCCGATCCCATCCCATCCAATCCGATCCCATCCCATCCCATCCCATCCCATCCCATCCCATCCCATCCCATCCCATCCCATCCCATCTCATCCCGCGGATCCCATGCCATGGCATCCCATCCCATCCCATCCCAGGGATCCCGTCCCATCCAAACCCATCCCATCCCATCACATCCCATCCCATTGTAGCCCATCCCATCCCTTCCCACCCCATCCCATCCCGTCCCATCACATCCCATCCCAGATATCCCATCCCAGGGATCCCATCCCATCCCAGGGATCACAACCCTTCCCATCCCAGGGATCCCATCCGATCCCATCCCATCCAAGCCCATCCCATCCCATCCGATCCCATCCCATCCCATCCCATCCCATCCCATCCCATCCCATCCCATCCCATCCCATCCCATCCCATCCCATCTCATCCCGCGGATCCCATGCCATGGCATCCCATCCCATCCCATCCCATCCCAGGGATCCCGTCCCATCCAAACCCATCCCATCCCATCCCATCCCATCACATACCATCCCATCCCATCCCATCCCATCCCATCCCATCCCATCCCATCCCATCCCATTGTAGCCCATCCCATCCCTTCCCACCCCATCCCATCCCGTCCCATCACATCCCATCCCAGATATACCATTCCAGGGATCCCATCCCATCCCAGGGATCCCATCCCATGCAATCCCATCCCATCCCATCCCATCCCAGGGATCCCATACCAGAGATCCCATCCCATCCACGGGTCCCCATCCCAGGGATCCCATCCTATCCCAGGGATCCCATCCCATCCCAATGCATCCCATCCCATCCTACCCCATCCCATCCCATCCTATCCCATCCCATCCCATCCCCTCCCATCCCTTCCTAGGGATCCCATACCAGGTATCCCATCCCATCCCATCCCAGGGATCCCATTCCGTACAATCCCAGGGATCCCATTTCATCCCATCCCATCCCATCGATCCCATCCCATCCCAACCCATTGTAGCCAATCCCATCCCATCCCACCCCATCCCATCCAATCCCATCCCATCCCATCCCATCGCAGGGATCCCATCCCATCCCGTCCCATCCCATCCCATCCCACCCCATCCCATCCCATCCCATCCCATCCCATCCCATCCCATCCCATCCCATCCCATCCCATCCCATCCCAGCGATCTCGTCCCAGGGATTCCATCCCATCCCAGGTATCCCATCCCAACCAGTCCCAACCCAGGGATCCCATCCCACCCCATCCCATCCCATCCCATCCCATCCCATCCCATCTCATCCCATCCCATCCCAGGGATCCCAACCCATCCCACATACCCCATCCCATCCCATCCCATCCCATCTCATCCCGCGGATCCCATGCCATGGCATCCCATCCCATCCCATCCCATCCCATCCCATCCCATCCCATCCCATCCCAGGGATCCCATCCCATCCAAACCCATCCCATCCCATCCCATCCCATCCAATCCCATCCCATCCCATCCCATCGCAGGGATCCCATCCCATTCCATCCCGTCCCATCCCATCCCATCCCACCCCATGCCATCCCATCCCATTCCATCCCATCCCATCCCATCCCATCCCATCCCATCCCATCCCATCCCATCCCATCCCACGGATTTCATCCCAGGGATTCCATCCCATCCCAGGTATCCCATCCCAAACAATCCCAACCCAGGGATCCCATCCCATCCCATCCCATCTCATCCCATCCCATCCCATCCCAGGGATCCCATCCCTCCCAGGGATCCCATCCCATCCCAGGGATCCGATCCCATCCCATCCCATCCCATCCCATCTCATCCCGCGGATCCCATGCCATGGCATCCCATCCCATCCCATCCCAGGGATCCCGTCCCATCCAAACCCATCCCATTCCACCCCATCCCATCCCATCCCATCCCATCCCATCCCATCCCATCCCATCCCATCCCATCCCATCCCATCCCATCCCACATATCCCATCCCAGGGATCCCATCCCATGCCAGGGATCCCATCCCATCCCATTCCAGGGATCCCATCCCATCCCAGTGAACACATCCCATCTCAGGGATCCCATCCCATCCCAGGGATCCCATCCCATCCCATCCCAGGGAGCCCATACGATCCCATCCCAGGGATCCCATCCCATCCCAACCAATCCCATCCCACCCCATCCCATCCCATCCCATCCCATGCCATCCCAGGGATCCCATCCCATCCCAGGGATCCCATCCCATCCCAGGGATCCCATCCCATCCCTTTCTATCCCATCCCATCCCTTCCCATCCCATCCCATCCCAGGGATCCCATCCCATCCCAGGGATCCCATCCCATCCCATCCCAGGGATCCCATCCGATCCCATCCCATCCAATCCCATCCCATCCCATCCCATCCCATCCCATCCCATCCCATCCCATCCCATCCCATCCCATCTCATCCCGCGGATCCCATGCCATGGCATCCCATCCCATCCCATCCCATGGATCCCGTCCCATCCAAACCCATCCCATCCCATCCCATCACATCCCATCCCATTGTAGCCCATCCCATCCCTTCCCACCCCATCCCATCCCATCCCGTCCCATCACATCCCATCCCAGATATCCCATCCCAGGGATCCCATCCCATCCCAGGGATCCCATCCCTTCCCATCCCAGGGATCCCATCCGATCCCATCCAATCCCATCCCATCCCATCTGATCCCATCCCATCCCATCCCATCCCATCCCATCCCATCCCATCCCATCCCATCCCATCCCATCCCATCCCATTCCAGGGATCCAATCCCATCCCAGTGAACACATCCCATCTCAGGGATCCCATCCCATCCCAGGGATCCCATCCCATCCCATCCCAGGGAGCCCATCCGATCCCATCCCAGGGATCCCATCCCATCCCAACCAATCCCATCCCATCCCACCCCATCCCATCCCATCCCATCCCATCCCATCCCATCCCATCCCTTCCCATCCCATCCCATCCCAGGGATCCCATCCCAGGGATCTTATTTCATCCCAGGGATCCCATCCCATCCCTTTCCATCCCATCCCATCCCTTCCCATCCCATCCCATCCCATCCCATCCCATCCCATCCCATCCCATCCCATCCCATCCCATCCCAGGGATCCCATCACAGGGACCCCATCCCTCGGATCCCATCCCATCCCATCCCAGGGATCCCGTCCCATCCAAACCCATCCCATTCCACCCCATCCCATCCCATCCCATCCCATCCCATCCCATCCCACATATCCCATCCCAGGGATCCCATCCCATGCCAGGGATCCCATCCCATCCCATTCCAGGGATCCCATCCCATCCCAGTGAACACATCCCATCTCAGGGATCCCATCCCATCCCAGGGATCCCATCCCATCCCATCCCAGGGAGCCCATCCGATCCCATCCCAGGGATCCCATCCCATCCCAACCAATCCCATCCCACCCCATCCCATCCCATCCCATCCCATCCCATGCCATCCCAGGGATCCCATCCCATCCCAGGGATCCCATCCCATCCCTTTCTATCCCATCCCATCCCTTCCCATCCCATCCCATCCCAGGGATCCCATCCCATCCCATCCCAGGGATCCCATCCCATCCCAGGGATCCCATCCCATCCCATCCCAGGGATCCCATCCGATCCCATCCCATCCAATCCGATCCCATCCCATCCCATCCCATCCCATCCCATCCCATCCCATCCCATCCCATCCCATCTCATCCCGCGGATCCCATGCCATGGCATCCCATCCCATCCCATCCCATGGATCCCGTCCCATCCAAACCCATCCCATCCCATCCCATCACATCCCATCCCATTGTAGCCCATCCCATCCCTTCCCACCCCATCCCATCCCATCCCGTCCCATCACATCCCATCCCAGATATCCCATCCCAGGGATCCCATCCCATCCCAGGGATCACATCCCTTCCCATCCCAGGGATCCCATCCGATCCCATCCCATCCAATCCCATCCCAGGGATCCCATACCAGAGATCCCATCCCATCCACGGGTCCCCATCCCAGGGATCCCATCCCATCCCAGGGATCACATCCCTTCCCATCCCAGGGATCCCATCCGATCCCATCCCATCCAATCCCATCCCATCCCATCCGATCCCATCCCATCCCATCCCATCCCATCCCATCCCATCCCATCCCATCCCATCCCATTCCAGGGATCCAATCCCATCCCAGTGAACACATCCCATCTCAGGGATCCCATCCCATCCCAGGGATCCCATCCCAACCCATCCCATCCCAGGGAGCCCATCCGATCCCATCCCAGGGATCCCATCCCATCCCAACCAATCCCATCCCATCCCACCCCATCCCATCCCATTGTAGCCCATCCCATCCCTTCCCACCCCATCCCATCCCGTCCCATCACATCCCATCCCAGATATCCCATTCCAGGGATCCCATCCCATCCCATCCCAGGGATCCCATCCCATACAATCCCATCCAATCCCATCCCATCCCATCCCATCCCATCCCATCCCATCCCATCCCAGGGATCCCATACCAGAGATCCCATCCCATCCACGGGTCCCCATCCCAGGGATCCCATCCCATCCCAGGGATCACATCCCTTCCCATCCCAGGGATCCCATCCGATCCCATCCCATCCAATCCCATCCCATCCCATCCGATCCCATCCCATCCCATCCCATCCCATCCCATCCCATCCCATCCCATCCCATCCCATCCCATCCCATTCCAGGGATCCAATCCCATCCCAGTGAACACATCCCATCTCAGGGATCCCATCCCATCCCAGGGATCCCATCCCATCCCATCCCAGGGAGCCCATCCGATCCCATCCCAGGGATCCCATCCCATCCCAGCCAATCCCATCCCATCCCACCCCATCCCATCCCATCCCATCCCATCCCTTCCCATCCCATCCCATCCCAGGGATCCCATCCCAGGGATCTTATTTCATCCCAGGGATCCCATCCCATCCCTTTCCATCCCATCCCATCCCTTCCCATCCCATCCCATCCCATCCCATCCCATCCCATCCCATCCCATCCCATCCCATCCCATCCCATCCCATCCCATCCCAGGGATCCCATCACAGGGACCCCATCCCTGGGATCCCATCCCATCCCATCCCAGGGATCCCGTCCCATCCAAACCCATCCCATTCCACCCCATCCCATCCCATCCCATCCCATCCCATCCCATCCCATCCCACATATCCCATCCCAGGGATCCCATCCCATGCCAGGGATCCCATCCCATCCCATTCCAGGGATCCCATCCCATCCCAGTGAACACATCCCATCTCAGGGATCCCATCCCATCCCAGGGATCCCATCCCATCCCATCCCAGGGAGCCCATCCGATCCCATCCCAGGGATCCCATCCCATCCCAACCAATCCCATCCCACCCCATCCCATCCCATCCCATCCCATCCCATGCCATCCCAGGGATCCCATCCCATCCCAGGTATCCCATCCCATCCCTTTCTATCCCATCCCATCCCATCCCTTCCCATCCCATCCCATCCCAGGGATCCCATCCCATCCCATCCCAGGGATCCCATCCCATCCCAGGGATCCCATCCCATCCCAGGGATCCCATCCGATCCCATCCCATCCAATCCGATCCCATCCCATCCCATCCCATCCCATCCCATCCCATCCCATCCCATCCCATCTCATCCCGCGGATCCCATGCCATGGCATCCCATCCCATCCCAGGGATCCCGTCCCATCCAAACCCATCCCATCCCATCCCATCACATCCCATCCCATTGTTGCCCATCCCATCCCTTCCCACCCCATCCCATCCCATCCCGTCCCATCACATCCCATCCCAGATATCCCATCCCAGGGATCCCATCCCATCCCAGGGATCACATCCCTTCCCATCCCAGGGATCCCATCCGATCCCATCCCATCCAAGCCCATCCCATCCCATCCGATCCCATCCCATCCCATCCCATCCCATCCCATCCCATCCCATCCCATCCCATCCCATCCCATCTCATCCCGCGGATCCCATGCCATGGCATCCCATCCCATCCCATCCCAGGGATCCCGTCCCATCCAAACCCATCCCATCCCATCCCATCCCATCCCATCCCATCCCATCCCATCCCATTGTAGCCCATCCCATCCCTTCCCACCCCATCCCATCCCGTCCCATCACATCCCATCCCAGATATCCCATCCCAGGGATCCCATCCCATGCCAGGGATCCCATCCCATCCCATTCCAGGGATCCCATCCCATCCCAACGCATCCCATCCCATCCTACCCCATGCCATCCCATCCTATCCCATCCCATCCCCTCCCATCCCTTCCTAGGGATCCCATACCAGGTATCCCATCCCATCCCATCCCAGGGATCCCATTCCGTACCATCCCAGGGATCCCATTTCATCCCATCCCATCCCATCGATCCCATCCCATCCCAACCCATTGTAGCCAATCCCATCCCACCCCATCCCACCCCATCCCATCCCATCCCATCCCATCCCATCCCATCCCATCCCATCCCATCCCATCCCATCCCATCCCAGCGATCTCGTCCCAGGGATTCCATCCCATCCCAGGTATCCCATCCCAACCAGTCCCAACCCAGGGATCCCATGCCACCCCATCCCATCCCATCCCATCCCATCTCATCCCATCCCATCCCAGGGATCCCATCCCATCCCACGTATCCCATCCCATCCCATCCCATCTCATCCCGCGGATCCCATGCCATGGCATCCCATCCCATCCCATCCCATCCCATCCCAGGGATCCCATCCCATCCAAACCCATCCCATCCCATCCCATCCCATCCCATCCCATCCCATCCCATTGTAGCCCATCCCAACCCTTCCCACCCCATCCCATCCCATCCCGTCCCATCACATCCCATCCCAGATATCCCATTCCAGGGATCCCATCCCATCCCAGGGATCCCATCCCATCCCATCCCAGGGATCCCATCCGATCCCGTCCCATCCCATCCAATCCCATCCCATCCCATCCCATCCCATCCCATCCCATCCCAGGGATCCCATACCAGAGATCCCATCCCATCCCCGGGTCCCCATCCCAGGGATTCCATCCCATCCCAACCCATCCCATCCCATGGATACCATCCCATCCCAGAGATCCCATCCCAGGGATCCCATCCCATCCCAGGGATCCCATCCCATACGAGGGATCACATTCCAGGGATCCCCCCCCAGGGATCCCAAACCTTCCCAGGGATCCCATCCCAGGGATCCCATCCCATCCCAGCTATCCCATCCCAGGGATTCCATCCCATCCCAGGGATCCCATTTCATCTGTTCCCATCCCAGGGATCCCATCCCATCCCATCCCAGGGATCCCATCCCATCCCAACCCATCCCATCCCATCCCACCCCATCACATTCCATCCCATCCCATCCCATCCCATCCCATCCCATCCCATCCCAGGGATCCCATCCCATCCCATACCATCCCAGGGACCGCATCCCATCCCAACCAATCCCATCCCACCCGATCCCATCCCATTCCATCCCATCCCATCCGATCCCATCCCATGGCATCCCAGGGATCCCAACCCATACGAGGGATCACAATCCAGGGATCCCATCCCAGGGATCCCATCCCATCCCCGGGATCCCATTCCAGGGATTCCATCCCATCCCAGGGATCCCAACCCATACGAGGGATCACAATCCAGGGATCCCATCCCTGGGATCCCATCTCATCCCATCCCAGGGATCCAATCCCATCCCATGTCATCCCAGGGATCCCATCCCATCGCAGGGATCCCATCCCATCCCGTCCCATCCCATCCTACCCCATCCCATCCCATCCCATCCCAGGGATCCCATACCAGGTATCCCATCCCATCCCAGGGATCCCATTCCGTACCATCCCAGGGATCCCATTCCATCTCATCCCATCCCATCCCATCCCATCGCAGGGATCCCATCCCATTCCATCCCGTCCCATCCCATCCCATCCCATCCCATCCCACCCCATGCCATCCCATCCCATTCCATCCCATCCCATCCCATCCCATCCCATCCCATCCCATCCCATCCCATCCCATCCCACGGATTTCATCCCAGGGATTCCATCCCATCCCAGGTATCCCATCCCAACCAATCCCAACCCAGGGATCCCATCCCATCCCATCCCATCCCATCCCATCCCATCCCATCCCACGGATTTCATCCCAGGGATTCCATCCCATCCCAGGTATCCCATCCCAACCAATCCCAACCCAGGGATCCCATCCCATCCCATCCCATCCCATCTCATCCCATCCCATCCCAGGGATCCCATCCCATCCCAGGGATCCCATCCCATCCCAGGGATCCGATCCCATCCCAACCCATCCCATCCCATCCTACCCCATCCCATCCCATCCTATCCCATCCCATCCCATCCCATCCCATCCCATCCCATCCCATCCCATCCCATCCCATCCCAGGGATCCCATACCAGAGATCCCATCCCATCCACGGGTCCCCATCCCAGGGATCCCATCCCATCCCAGGGATCACATCCCTTCCCATGCCAGGGATCCCATCCGATCCCATCCCATCCAATCCCATCCCATCCCATCCGATCCCATCCCATCCCATCCCATCCCATCCCTTCCCATCCCATTCCAGGGATCCAATCCCATCCCAGTGAACACATCCCATCTCAGGGATCCCATCCCATCCCAGGGATCCCATCCCATCCCAGGGAGCCCATCCGATCCCATCCCAGGGATCCCATCCCATCCCAACCAATCCCATCCCATCCCACCCCATCCCATCCCGTCCCATCCCATCCCATCCCATCCCTTCCCATCCCATCCCATCCCAGGGATCCCATCCCAGGGATCTTATTTCATCCCAGGGATCCCATCCCATCCCTTTCCATCCCATCCCTTCCCATCCCATCCCATCCCATCCCATCCCATCCCATCCCATCCCATCCCATCCCATCCCAGGGATCCCATCACAGGGACCCCATCCCATCCCATCCCATCCCATCCCATCCCATCTCATCCCGCGGATCCCATGCCATGGCATCCCATCCCATCCCATCCCAGGGATCCCGTCCCATCCAAACCCACCCCATCCCATCCCATCACATCCCATCCCATTGTAGCCCATCCCATCCCTTCCCACCCCATCCCATCCCATCCCGTCCCATCACATCCCATCCCAGATATCCCATCCCAGGGATCCCATCCCATCCCAGGGATCACATCCCTTCCCATCCCAGGGATCCCATCCGATCCCATCCCATCCAAGCCCATCCCATCCCATCCGATCCCATCCCATCCCATCCCATCCCATCCCATCCCATCCCATCCCATCCCATCCCATCCCATCCCATCCCATCCCATCCCATCCCATCCCATCTCATCCCGCGGATCCCATGCCATGGCATCCCATCCCATCCCATCCCAGGGATCCCGTCCCATCCAAACCCATCCCATCCCATCCCATCCCATCCCATCACATCCCATCCCATCCCATCCCATCCCATCCCATCCCATCCCATCCCATCCCATCCCATCCCATCCCATCCCATCCCATCCCATCCCATCCCATTGTAGCCCATCCCATCCCTTCCCACCCCATCCCATCCCGTCCCATCACATCCCATCCCAGATATCCCATCCCAGGGATCCCATCCCATGCCAGGGATCCCATCCCATCCCATTCCAGGGATCCCATCCCATCCCAACGCATCCCATCCCATCCTACCCCATCCCATCCCATCCCATCCCATCCCATCCCATCCCATCCCAGCGATCTCGTCCCAGGGATTCCATCCCATCCCAGGTATCCCATCCCAACCAGTCCCAACCCAGGGATCCCATCCCACCCCATCCCACCCCATCCCATCCCATCCCATCTCATCCCATCCCATCCCAGGGATCCCAACCCATCCCACGTATCCCATCCCATCCCATCCCATCTCATCCCGCGGATCCCATGCCATGGCATCCCATCCCATCCCATCCCATCCCATCCCACCCCATCCCATCCCATCCCATCCCATCCCATCCCATCCCATCCCATTGTAGCCCATCCCAACCCTTCCCACCCCATCCCATCCCATCCCGTCCCATCACATCCCATCCCAGATATCCCATCCCAGGGATCCCATCCCATCCCAGGGATCCCATCCCATCCCATCCCAGGGATCCCATCCGATCCCGTCCCATCCCATCCCATCCCATCCCATCCCATCCCATCCCAGGGATCCCATACCAGAGATCCCATCCCCGGGTCCCCATCCCAGGGATTCCATCCCATCCCATCCCATCCCATCCCATTGTAGCCCATCCCAACCCTTCCCACCCCATCCCATCCCATCCCGTCCCATCACATCCCATCCCAGAGATCCCATCCCAGGGATCCCATCCCATCCCAGGGATCCCATCCCATACGAGGGATCACATTCCAGGGATCCCACCCCAGGGATCCCAAACCTTCCCAGGGATCCCATCCCAGGGATCCCATCCCATCCCAGCTATCCCATCCCAGGGATTCCATCCCATCCCAGGGATCCCATTTCATCTGTTCCCATCCCAGGGATCCCATCCCATCCCATCCCAGGGATCCCATCCCATCCCAACCCATCCCATCCCATCCCACCCCATCACATTCCATCCCATCCCATGGATCCCATCCCATCCCAGGGATCCCATCCCATCCCATACCATCCCAGGGACCGCATCCCATCCCAACCAATCCCATCCCACCCGATCCCATCCCATTCCATCCCATCCCATCCGATCCCATCCCATGGCATCCCAGGGATCCCAACCCATACGAGGGATCACAATCCAGGGATCCCATCCCAGGGATCCCATCCCATCCCCGGGATCCCATTCCAGGGATTCCATCCCATCCCAGGGATCCCAACCCATACGAGGGATCACAATCCAGGGATCCCATCCCTGGGATCCCATCTCATCCCATCCCAGGGATCCAATCCCATCCCATGTCATCCCAGGGATCCCAACCCATCGCAGGGATCCCATCCCATCCCGTCCCATCCCATCCTACCCCATCCCATCCCATCCCAGGGATCCCATACCAGGTATCCCATCCCATCCCATCCCAGGGATCCCATTCCGTACCATCCCGGGGATCCCATTCCATCTCATCCCATCCCATCCCATCGCAGGGATCCCATCCCATTCCATCCCGTCCCATCCCATCCCATCCCACCCCATGCCATCCCATCCCATTCCATCCCATCCCATCCCATCCCATCCCATCCCATCCCATCCCATCCCATCCCATCCCACGGATTTGATCCCAGGGATTCCATCCCATCCCAGGTATCCCATCCCAACCAATCCCAACCCAGGGATCCCATCCCATCCCATCCCATCCCATCTCATCCCATCCCATCCCAGGGATCCCATCCCATCCCAGGGATCCCATCCCATCCCAGGGAGCCCATCCGATCCCATCCCAGGGATCCCATCCCATCCCATCCTACCCCATCCCATCCCATCCTATCCCATCCCATCCCATCCCATCCCATCCCATCCCATCCCATCCCATCCCATCCCATCCCATCCCATCCCATCCCAGGGATCCCATTCCGTACCATCCCAGGGATCCTATTTCATCCTATCCCATCCCATCCCATTGATCCCATCCCATCCCAACCCATTGTAGCCAATCCCATCCCATCCCACCCCATCCCATCCAATCCCATCCCATCCCATCCCAGGGACACCATCCCAGGGATACCATCCCATCCCAGGGATCCCATCCCATCCCAGGGATCCGATCCCATCCCAACCCATCCCATCCCATCCTACCCCATCCCATCCCATCCTATCCCATCCCATCCCATCCCATCCCATCCCATCCCATCCCATCCCATCCCATCCCATCCCATCCCATCCCAGGGATCCCATACCAGAGATCCCATCCCATCCACGGGTCCCCATCCCAGGGATCCCATCCCATCCCAGGGATCACATCCCTTCCCATGCCAGGGATCCCATCCGATCCCATCCCATCCAATCCCATCCCATCCCATCCGATCCCATCCCATCCCATCCCATCCCATCCCATCCCATCCCTTCCCATCCCATTCCAGGGATCCAATCCCATCCCAGTGAACACATCCCATCTCAGGGATCCCATCCCATCCCAGGGATCCCATCCCATCCCAGGGAGCCCATCCGATCCCATCCCAGGGATCCCATCCCATCCCAACCAATCCCATCCCATCCCACCCCATCCCATCCCGTCCCATCCCATCCCATCCCATCCCTTCCCATCCCATCCCATCCCAGGGATCCCATCCCAGGGATCTTATTTCATCCCAGGGATCCCATCCCATCCCTTTCCATCCCATCCCTTCCCATCCCATCCCATCCCATCCCATCCCATCCCATCCCATCCCATCCCATCCCATCCCATCCCATCCCATCCCATCCCAGGGATCCCATCACAGGGACCCCATCCCATCCCATCCCATCCCATCCCATCCCATCTCATCCCGCGGATCCCATGCCATGGCATCCCATCCCATCCCATCCCAGGGATCCCGTCCCATCCAAACCCACCCCATCCCATCCCATCACATCCCATCCCATTGTAGCCCATCCCATCCCTTCCCACCCCATCCCATCCCATCCCGTCCCATCACATCCCATCCCAGATATCCCATCCCAGGGATCCCATCCGATCCCATCCCATCCAAGCCCATCCCATCCCATCCGATCCCATCCCATCCCATCCCATCCCATCCCATCCCATCCCATCCCATCCCATCCCATCTCATCCCGCGGATCCCATGCCATGGCATCCCATCCCATCCCATCCCAGGGATCCCGTCCCATCCAAACCCATCCCATCCCATCCCATCCCATCCCATCACATCCCATCCCATCCCATCCCATCCCATCCCATCCCATCCCATCCCATCCCATCCCATCCCATCCCATCCCATCCCATCCCATTGTAGCCCATCCCATCCCTTCCCACCCCATCCCATCCCGTCCCATCACATCCCATCCCAGATATCCCATCCCAGGGATCCCATCCCATGCCAGGGATCCCATCCCATCCCATTCCAGGGATCCCATCCCATCCCATCCCATCCCATCCCATCCCATCCCATCCCATCCCATCCCATCCCATCCCAGCGATCTCGTCCCAGGGATTCCATCCCATCCCAGGTATCCCATCCCAACCAGTCCCAACCCAGGGATCCCATCCCACCCCATCCCACCCCATCCCATCCCATCCCATCTCATCCCATCCCATCCCAGGGATCCCAACCCATCCCACGTATCCCATCCCATCCCATCCCATCTCATCCCGCGGATCCCATGCCATGGCATCCCATCCCATCCCATCCCATCCCATCCCATCCCATCCCATCCCAGGGATCCCATCCCATCCAAACCCATCCCATCCCACCCCATCCCATCCCATCCCATCCCATCCCATCCCATCCCATTGTAGCCCATCCCAACCCTTCCCACCCCATCCCATCCCATCCCGTCCCATCACATCCCATCCCAGATATCCCATCCCAGGGATCCCATCCCATCCCAGGGATCCCATCCCATCCCATCCCAGGGATCCCATCCGATCCCGTCCCATCCCATCCCATCCCATCCCATCCCATCCCATCCCATCCCAGGGATCCCATACCAGAGATCCCATCCCCGGGTCCCCATCCCAGGGATTCCATCCCATCCCATCCCATCCCATCCCATTGTAGCCCATCCCAACCCTTCCCACCCCATCCCATCCCATCCCGTCCCATCACATCCCATCCCAGAGATCCCATCCCAGGGATCCCATCCCATCCCAGGGATCCCATCCCATACGAGGGATCACATTCCAGGGATCCCACCCCAGGGATCCCAAACCTTCCCAGGGATCCCATCCCAGGGATCCCATCCCATCCCAGCTATCCCATCCCAGGCATTCCATCCCATCCCAGGGATCCCATTTCATCTGTTCCCATCCCAGGGATCCCATCCCATCCCATCCCAGGGATCCCATCCCATCCCAACCCATCCCATCCCATCCCACCCCATCACATTCCATCCCATCCCATGGATCCCATCCCATCCCAGGGATCCCATCCCATCCCATACCATCCCAGGGACCGCATCCCATCCCAACCAATCCCATCCCACCCGATCCCATCCCATTCCATCCCATCCCATCCGATCCCATCCCATGGCATCCCAGGGATCCCAACCCATACGAGGGATCACAATCCAGGGATCCCATCCCAGGGATCCCATCCCATCCCCGGGATCCCATTCCAGGGATTCCATCCCATCCCAGGGATCCCAACCCATACGAGGGATCACAATCCAGGGATCCCATCCCTGGGATCCCATCTCATCCCATCCCAGGGATCCAATCCCATCCCATGTCATCCCAGGGATCCCAACCCATCGCAGGGATCCCATCCCATCCCGTCCCATCCCATCCTACCCCATCCCATCCCATCCCATCCCAGGGATCCCATACCAGGTATCCCATCCCATCCCAGGGATCCCATTCCGTACCATCCCGGGGATCCCATTCCATCTCATCCCATCCCATCCCATCGCAGGGATCCCATCCCATTCCATCCCGTCCCATCCCATCCCATCCCACCCCATGCCATCCCATCCCATTCCATCCCATCCCATCCCATCCCATCCCATCCCATCCCATCCCATCCCATCCCATCCCACGGATTTGATCCCAGGGATTCCATCCCATCCCAGGTATCCCATCCCAACCAATCCCAACCCAGGGATCCCATCCCATCCCATCCCATCCCATCTCATCCCATCCCATCCCAGGGATCCCATCCCATCCCAGGGATCCCATCCCATCCCAGGGAGCCCATCCGATCCCATCCCAGGGATCCCATCCCATCCCATCCTACCCCATCCCATCCCATCCTATCCCATCCCATCCCATCCCATCCCATCCCATCCCATCCCATCCCATCCCAGGGATCCCATTCCGTACCATCCCAGGGATCCTATTTCATCCTATCCCATCCCATCCCATTGATCCCATCCCATCCCAACCCATTGTAGCCAATCCCATCCCATCCCACCCCATCCCATCCAATCCCATCCCATCCCATCCCAGGGACACCATCCCAGGGATACCATACCATCCCATCCCATCGCAGGGATCCCATACCATCCCATCCCATCCCAGCGATCTCATCCCAGGGATTCCATCCCATCCCAGGTATCCCATCCCATCCCATCCCATCCAATCCCAGGGATCCCATCCCATCCAATCCCAGGGATCCCATCCCATCCCATCTCACCCCATCCCATCCCAGGGATCACATCCCATCCCACGGATGCCATCCCATCCCATCCCAGGCATCCCATCCGATCCCATCCAAGGATCCCATCCCATCCCATCCCATCCCAGGGATCCCATCCCATCCCATCCCAGGGATCCCATCCCATCCCATCCCATCCCATCCCAGGGATCCCATCCCATGGAACCCATCCCAACCCAGGGATCCCATCCCATTCCAACCCATCCAATCCCATCCCAGGGATCCCATCCCAGAGATTCCATCCCATCCCAGGGATGGCATCCCAGGGATTCGATCCCAACCCAGGGATCCCATCCTATCCCAGGGATCCCATCCCAGGGATTCCATCCCATCCCAGGGATCCCATCCCATCCCAGGGATCACATTCCAGGGATCCCATCCCAGGGATCCCATCCCATCCCCGGGTCCCCATCCCAGGGATTCCATCCCATCCCAAACCATCCCTTCCCATGGATACCATCCGATCCCAGAGATCCCATCCCAGGGATCCCATCCCATCCCAGGGATCCCATCCCATCCCAACCCATCCCATCCCATCCTGCCCCATCCCATCCCATCCTATCCCATCCCATCCCATCCCATCCTAGGGATCCCATACCAGGTATACCATCCCATCCCAGGGATCCCATTCCGTACCATCCCAGGGATCCCATTCCATCCCATCCCATCCCATGGATCCCATCCCATCCCAACCCATTGTAGCCAATTCAATCCCATCCCACTCCATCCCATCCCATCCAATCCCATCCCATCCCATCCCATCCCATCCCATCGCAGGGATCCCATCCCATCCCGTCCCATCCCATCCCATCCCACCCCATCCCATCCCATCCCATCCCATCCCATCCCATCCCATCCCATCCCATCCCATCCCATCCCATCCCATCCCAGCGATCTCATCCCAGGGATTCCATCCCATCCCAGGTATCCCATCCCAACCAGTCCCAACCCAGGGATCCCATCCCACCCCATCCCATCCCATCCCAACACATCTCATCCCATCCCATCCCAGGGATCCCAACCCATCCCACGTATCCCATCCCATCCCATCTCATCCCGCGGATCCCATGCCATGGCATCCCATCCAAAACCATCCCATCCAAACCCATCCCATCCCATCCCATCCCATCCCATCCCAAACTCATCCCATCCCATCCCATCCCATCCCATCCCATCCCATCCCATCCCATTGTAGCCCATCCCAACCCTTCCCACCCCATCCCATCCCATCCCGTCCCATCACATCCCATCCCAGATATCCCATCCCAGGGATCCCATCCCATCCCAGGGATCCCATCCCATCCCAGGGATCCCATCCGATCCCATCCCATCCCATCCAATCCCATCCCATCCCATCCCATCCCATCCCATCCCATCCCATCCCATCCCATCCCATCCCATCCCAGGGATCCCATACCAGAGATCCCATTCCCGGGTCCCCATCCCAGGGATTCCATCCCATCCCAGGGAACCCATCCCATCCCATCCCATCCCATCCCATCCCATCCCATCCCATCCCATCCCATCCCATCCCAGGCATCCCATCCGATCCCATCCAAGGGATCCCATCCCAACCAATCCAATCCCAGGGATCCCATCCCATCCCATCCCATCTCACCCCATCCCATCCCAGGGATCACATCCCATCCCACGGATCCCATCCCATCCCATCCCAGGCATCCCATCCAATCCCATCCCAGGGATCCCATCCCATCCCATCCCATCCCAGGGATCCCATCCCATGGAACCCATCCCAACCCAGGGATCCCATCCCATTCCAACCCATCCAATCCCATCCCAGGGATCCCATCCCAGAGCTTCCATCCCATCCCAGGGATGCCATCCCAGGGATTCGATCCCAACCCAGGGATCCCATCCTATCCCAGGGATCCCATCCCAGGGATTCCATCCCATCCCAGGGATCCCATCCCAGGGATCACATTCCCGGGATCCCATCCCAGGGATCCCATCCCATCCCAGGGATCCCATCCCATCCCATCCTATCCCATCCCATCCCATCCCATCCCAGGGATCCCATACCAGGGATCCCATCCCATCCCCGGGTCCCCATCCCAGGGATTCCATCCCATCCCAACCCATCCCATCCCATGGATACCATCCGATCCCAGAGATCCCATCCCAGGGATCCCATCCCAGGGATCCCATCCCATCCCAACCCATCCCATCCCATCCTACCCCATCCCATCCCATCCCATCCTACCCCATCCCATCCCATCCTATCCTATCCCATCCCATCCCATCCCATCCCATCCCATCGTAGGGATCCCATACCAGGTATCCCATCCCAGGGATCCCATTCCGTACCATCCCAGGGATCCCATTCCATCCCATCCCATCCCATCCCATCGATCCCATCCCATCCCAAACCATTGTAGCCAATCCCATCCCATCCCACCCCATCCCATCCAATCCCATCCCACCCCATCCCATCCCATCCCATCCCATCCCATCCCATCCCATCCCAGGGACACCATCCCAGGGATACCATACCATCCCAACCCATCCCATCCCATCCGATCCCATCCCAGGGATCCCATCCCATACCATCCCATCCCATCGCAGGGATCCCATCCCATCCCATTCCAATCCATCCCATCACATCCCATCCCAGCGATCTCATCCCAGGAATTCCATCCCATCCCTGTGATCCCATCCCATCCCACCCATTCCCATCCCCGGAATCCCATCCCATCACATCCCACGGATCCCATAACATCCCAGGGATCCCATCCCATCCCATCCCATCCCAGGGATCCCATCCCAGGGATTCCATCCCATCCCAGGGATCCCATCCCATACGAGGGATCACATTCCAGGGATCCCATCCCAGGGATCCCATCCCATCCCAAGTAACCCATCCCATGGATCCCACCCCAGGGATCCCAACCCTTCCCAGGGATCCCATCCCAGGGATCCCGTCCCATCCCAGCTATCCCATCCCAGGGATTCCATCCCATCCCAGGGATCCCATTTCATCTGTTCCCATCCCAGGGATCCCATCCCATCCCATCCCATCCCAGGGATCCCATCCCATCCCAACCCATCCCATCCCATCCCACCCCATCACATTCCATCCCATCCCATGGATCCCATCCCATCCCAGGGATCCCATCCCATCCCATCCCATACCATCCCAGGGACCGCATCCCATCCCAACCAATCCCATCCCACCCGATCCCATCCCATTCCATCCCATCCCACCCGATCCCATCCCATCCCATCCCATCCCATCCCATCCCATCCCAGGGACACCATCCCAGGGATCCCATCCCATCCCATCCCATCCCATCCCATCCCATCCCATCCCATCCCATCACATCCCATCCCAGCGATCTCATCCCAGGGATTCCATCCCATCCCAGGTATCCCATCCCAACCAATCCTAACCCAGGGATCCCATCCGATCCAATCCCAGGGATCCCATCCCATCCCATCCCATCCCATCTCACCCCATCCCATCCCAGGGATCACATCCCATCCCACGGATCCCATCCCATCCCATCCCAGGCATCCCATCCGATCCCATCCAAGGGATCCCATCCCATCCAATCCCATCCCAGGGATCCCATCCCATCCCATCCCATCCCAGGGATCCCATCCCATGGAACCCATCCCAACCCAGGGATCCCATCCCATTCCAACCCATCCAATCCCATCCCAGGGATCCCATCCCAGAGATTCCATCCCATCCCAGGGATGCCATCCCAGGGATTCGATCCCAACCCAGGGATCCCATCCTATCCCAGGGATCCCATCCCAGGGATTCCATCCCATCCCAGGGATCCCATCCCATCCCAGGGATCACATTCCCGGGATCCCATCCCAGGGATCCCATCCCATCCCAGGGATCCCATCCCATCCCATCCTATCCCATCCCATCCCATCCCATCCCAGGGATCCCATACCAGGGATCCCATCCCATCCCCGGGTCCCCATCCCAGGGATTCCATCCCATCCCAACCCATCCCATCCCATGGATACCATCCGATCCCAGAGATCCCATCCCAGGGATCCCATCCCAGGGATCCCATCCCATCCCAACCCATCCCATCCCATCCTACCCCATCCCATCCCATCCTATCCTATCCCATCCCATCCCATCCCATCCCATCCCATCCCATCCCATCGTAGGGATCCCATACCAGGTATCCCATCCCAGGGATCCCATTCCGTACCATCCCAGGGATCCCATTCCATCCCATCCCATCCCATCCCATCGATCCCATCCCAACCCAAACCATTGTAGCCAATCCCATCCCATCCCACCCCATCCCATCCAATCCCATCCCACCCCATCCCATCCCATCCCATCCCATCCCATCCCATCCCAGGGACACCATCCCTGGGATACCATACCATCCCAACCCATCCCATCCCATCCGATCCAATCCCAGGGATCCCATCCCATCCCATCCCATCTCACCCCATCCCATCCCAGGGATCACATCCCATCCCACGGATCCCATCCCATCCCATCCCAGGCATCCCATCCGATCCCATCCAAGGGATCCCATCCCATCCAATCCCATCCCAGGGATCCCATCCCATCCCATCCCAGGGATCCCATCCCATGGAACCAATCCCAACCCAGGGATCCCATCCCATTCCAACCCATCCAATCCCATCCCAGGGATGCCATCCCAGGGATTCGATCCCAACCCAGGGATCCCATCCTATCCCAGGGATCCCATCCCAGGGATTCCATCCCATCCCAGGGATCCCATCCCATCCCAGGGATCACATTCCCGGGATCCCATCCCAGGGATCCCATCCCATCCCAGGGATCCCATCCCATCCCATCCTATCCCATCCCATCCCATCCCATCCCAGGGATCCCATACCAGGGATCCCATCCCATCCCCGGGTCCCCATCCCAGGGATTCCATCCCATCCCAACCCATCCCATCCCATGGATACCATCCGATCCCAGAGATCCCATCCCAGGGATCCCATCCCATCCCATCCCATCTCATCCCATCCCATCCCATCCCATCTCACCCCATCCCATCCCAGGGATCACATCCCATCCCACGGATGCCATCCCATCCCATCCCAGGCATCCCATCCGATCCCATCCAAGGATCCCATCCCATCCCATCCCAGGGATCCCATCCCATCCCATCCCAGGGATCCCATCCCATCCCATCCCATCCCATCCCATCCCAGGGATCCCATCCCATGGAACCCATCCCAACCCAGGGATCCCATCCCATTCCAACCCATCCAATCCCATCCCAGGGATCCCATCCCAGAGATTCCATCCCATCCCAGGGATGGCATCCCAGGGATTCGATCCCAACCCAGGGATCCCATCCTATCCCAGGGATCCCATCCCAGGGATTCCATCCCATCCCAGGGATCCCATCCCATCCCAGGGATCACATTCCAGGGATCCCATCCCAGGGATCCCATCCCATCCCCGGGTCCCCATCCCAGGGATTCCATCCCATCCCAAACCATCCCTTCCCATGGATACCATCCGATCCCAGAGATCCCATCCCAGGGATCCCATCCCATCCCAGGGATCCCATCCCATCCCAACCCATCCCATCCCATCCTGCCCCATCCCATCCCATCCTATCCCATCCCATCCCATCCCATCCTAGGGATCCCATACCAGGTATACCATCCCATCCCAGGGATCCCATTCCGTACCATCCCAGGGATCCCATTCCATCCCATCCCATCCCATGGATCCCATCCCATCCCAACCCATTGTAGCCAATCCAATCCCATCCCACTCCATCCCATCCCATCCAATCCCATCCCATCCCATCCCATCCCATCCCATCGCAGGGATCCCATCCCATCCCGTCCCATCCCATCCCATCCCACCCCATCCCATCCCATCCCATCCCATCCCATCCCATCCCATACCATCCCATCCCAGCGATCTCATCCCAGGGATTCCATCCCATCCCAGGTATCCCATCCCAACCAGTCCCAACCCAGGGATCCCATCCCACCCCATCCCATCCCATCCCAACACATCTCATCCCATCCCATCCCAGGGATCCCAACCCATCCCACGTATCCCATCCCATCCCATCTCATCCCGCGGATCCCATGCCATGGCATCCCATCCAAAACCATCCCATCCAAACCCATCCCATCCCATCCCATCCCATCCCATCCCAAACCCATCCCATCCCATCCCATCCCATCCCATCCCATCCCATCCCATCCCATTGTAGCCCATCCCAACCCTTCCCACCCCATCCCATCCCATCCCGTCCCATCACATCCCATCCCAGATATCCCATCCCAGGGATCCCATCCCATCCCAGGGATCCCATCCCATCCCAGGGATCCCATCCGATCCCATCCCATCCCATCCAATCCCATCCCATCCCATCCCATCCCATCCCATCCCATCCCATCCCATCCCATCCCATCCCATCCCATCCCAGGGATCCCATACCAGAGATCCCATTCCCGGGTCCCCATCCCAGGGATTCCATCCCATCCCAACCCATCCCATCCAATGGTTACCATCCCATCCTAGAGAACCCATCCCAGGGATCCCATCCCATCCCAGGGAACCCATCCCATCCCAACCCATCCCATCCCATCCCATCCCATCCCATCCCATCCCATCCCATCCCATCCCATCCCATCCCATCCCAGGCATCCCATCCGATCCCATCCAAGGGATCCCATCCCAACCAATCCAATCCCAGGGATCCCATCCCATCCCATCTCACCCCATCCCATCCCAGGGATCACATCCCATCCCACGGATCCCATCCCATCCCATCCCAGGCATCCCATCCAATCCCATCCCAGGGATCCCATCCCATCCCATCCCATCCCAGGGATCCCATCCCATGGAACCCATCCCAACCCAGGGATCCCATCCCATTCCAACCCATCCAATCCCATCCCAGGGATCCCATTCCAGAGATTCCATCCCATCCCAGGGATGCCATCCCAGGGATTCGATCCCAACCCAGGGATCCCATCCTATCCCAGGGATCCCATCCCAGGGATTCCATCCCATCCCAGGGATCCCATCCCATCCCAGGGATCACATTCCCGGGATCCCATCCCAGGGATCCCATCCCATCCCAGGGATCCCATCCCATCCCATCCTAACCCATCCCATCCCATCCCATCCCAGGGATCCCATACCAGGGATCCCATCCCATCCCCGGGTCCCCATCCCAGGGATTCCATCCCATCCCAACCCATCCCATCCCATGGATACCATCCGATCCCAGAGATCCCATCCCAGGGATCCCATCCCAGGGATCCCATCCCATCCCAACCCATCCCATCCCATCCTACCCCATCCCATCCCATCCTACCCCATCCCATCCCATCCTATCCTATCCCATCCCATCCCATCCCATCCCATCCCATCCCATCGTAGGGATCCCATACCAGGTATCCCATCCCAGGGATCCCATTCCGTACCATCCCAGGGATCCCATCCCATCCCATCCCATCCCATCCCATCGATCCCATCCCATCCCAAACCATTGTAGCCAATCCCATCCCATCCCACCCCATCCCATCCAATCCCATCCCACCCCATCCCATCCCATCCCATCCCATCCCATCCCATCCCATCCCATCCCATCCCATCCCATCCCAGGGACACCATCCCAGGGATACCATACCATCCCAACCCATCCCATCCCATCCGATCCCATCCCAGGGATCCCATCCCATACCATCCCATCCCATCGCAGGGATCCCATCCCATCCCATTCCAATCCATCCCATCACATCCCATCCCAGCGATCTCATCCCAGGAATTCCATCCCATCCCTGCGATCCCATCCCATCCCACCCATTCCCATCCCCGGAATCCCATCCCATCACATCCCACGGATCCCATAACATCCCAGGGATCCCATCCCATCCCATCCCAGGGATCCCATCCCAGGGATTCCATCCCATCCCAGGGATCCCATCCCATACGAGGGATCACATTCCAGGGATCCCATCCCAGGGATCCCATCCCATCCCAAGTAACCCATCCCATGGATCCCACCCCAGGGATCCCAACCCTTCCCAGGGATCCCATCCCAGGGATCCCGTCCCATCCCAGCTATCCCATCCCAGGGATTCCATCCCATCCCAGGGATCCCATTTCATCTGTTCCCATCCCAGGGATCCCATCCCATCCCATCCCATCCCAGGGATCCCATCCCATCCCAACCCATCCCATCCCATCCCACCCCATCACATTCCATCCCATCCCATGGATCCCATCCCATCCCAGGGATCCCATCCCATCCCATCCCATACCATCCCAGGGACCGCATCCCATCCCAACCAATCCCATCCCACCCGATCCCATCCCATTCCATCCCATCCCACCCGATCCCATCCCATCCCATCCCATCCCATCCCATCCCATCCCATCCCATCCCAGGGACACCATCCCAGGGATCCCATCCCATCCCATCCCATCCCATCCCATCCCATCCCATCACATCCCATCCCAGCGATCTCATCCCAGGGATTCCATCCCATCCCAGGTATCCCATCCCAACCAATCCTAACCCAGGGATCCCATCCGATCCAATCCCAGGGATCCCATCCCATCCCATCCCATCCCATCTCACCCCATCCCATCCCAGGGATCACATCCCATCCCACGGATCCCATCCCATCCCATCCCAGGCATCCCATCCGATCCCATCCAAGGGATCCCATCCCATCCAATCCCATCCCAGGGATCCCATCCCATCCCATCCCATCCCAGGGATCCCATCCCATGGAACCCATCCCAACCCAGGGATCCCATCCCATTCCAACCCATCCAATCCCATCCCAGGGATCCCATCCCAGAGATTCCATCCCATCCCAGGGATGCCATCCCAGGGATTCGATCCCAACCCAGGGATCCCATCCTATCCCAGGGATCCCATCCCAGGGATTCCATCCCATCCCAGGGATCCCATCCCATCCCAGGGATCACATTCCCGGGATCCCATCCCAGGGATCCCATCCCATCCCAGGGATCCCATCCCATCCCATCCTATCCCATCCCATCCCATCCCATCCCATCCCATCCCATCCCAGGGATCCCATACCAGGGATCCCATCCCATCCCCGGGTCCCCATCCCAGGGATTCCATCCCATCCCAACCCATCCCATCCCATGGATACCATCCGATCCCAGAGATCCCATCCCAGGGATCCCATCCCAGGGATCCCATCCCATCCCAACCCATCCCATCCCATCCTACCCCATCCCATCCCATCCTATCCTATCCCATCCCATCCCATCCCATCCCATCCCATCCCATCGTAGGGATCCCATAACAGGTATCCCATCCCAGGGATCCCATTCCGTACCATCCCAGGGATCCCATTCCATCCCATCCCATCCCATCCCATCGATCCCATCCCATCCCAAACCATTGTAGCCAATCCCATCCCATCCCACCCCATCCCATCCAATCCCATCCCACCCCATCCCATCCCATCCCATCCCATCCCATCCCAGGGACACCATCCCAGGGATACCATACCATCCCAACCCATCCCATCCCATCCGATCCAATCCCAGGGATCCCATCCCATCCCATCCCATCTCACCCCATCCCATCCCAGGGATCACATCCCATCCCACGGATCCCATCCCATCCCATCCCAGGCATCCCATCCGATCCCATCCAAGGGATCCCATCCCATCCAATCCCATCCCAGGGATCCCATCCCATCCCATCCCAGGGATCCCATCCCATGGAACCCATCCCAACCCAGGGATCCCATCCCATTCCAACCCATCCAATCCCATCCCAGGGATCCCATCCCAGGGATTCCATCCCATCCCAGGGATCCCATCCCATCCCAGGGATCACATTCCCGGGATCCCATCCCAGGGATCCCATCCCATCCCAGGGATCCCATCCCATCCCATCCTATCCCATCCCATCCCATTCCAGGGATCCCATACCAGGGATCCCATCCCATCCCCGGGTCCCCATCCCAGGGATTCCATCCCATCCCAACCCATCCCATCCCATGGATACCATCCGATCCCAGAGATCCCATCCCAGGGATCCCATCCCAGGGATCCCATCCCATCCCAACCCATCCCATCCTACCCCATCCCAGCCCATCCCATCCTACCCCATCCCATCCCATCCTATCCTATCCCATCCCATCCCATCCCATCCCATCCCATCCCATCCCATCCCATCCCATCCCATCGTAGGGATCCCATACCAGGTATCCCATCCCAGGGATCCCATTCCGTACCATCCCAGGGATCCCATTCCATCCCATCCCATCCCATCCCATCCCATCGATCCCATCCCATCCCAAACCATTGTAGCCAATCCCATCCCATCCCACCCCATCCCATCCCATCCCATCCCAGGGACACCATCCCAGGGATACCATACCATCCCAACCCATCCCATCCCATCCGATCCCATCCCAGGGATCCCATCCCATACCATCCCATCCCATCGCAGGGATCCCATCCCATCCCATTCCATCCCATCCCATCACATCCCATCCCAGCGATCTCATCCCAGGAATTCCATCCCATCCCTGTGATCCCATCCCATCCCACCCATTCCCATCCCCGGAATCCCATCCCATCACATCCCACGGATCCCATAACATCCCAGGGATCCCATCCCATCCCATCCCATCCCAGGGATCCCATCCCAGGGATTCCATCCCATCCCAGGGATCCCATCCCAATACGAGGGATCACATTCCAGGGATCCCATCCCAGGGATCCCATCCCATCCCAAGTAACCCATCCCATGGATCCCACCCCAGGGATCCCAACCCTTCCCAGGGATCCCATCCCAGGGATCCCGTCCCATCCCAGCTATCCCATCCCAGGGATTCCATCCCATCCCAGGGATCCCATTTCATCTGTTCCCATCCCAGGGATCCCATCCCATCCCATCCCAGGGATCCCATCCCATCCCAACCCATCCCATCCCATCCCACCCCATCACATTCCATGCCATCCCATGGATCCCATCCCATCCCAGGGATCCCATCCCATCCCATCCCATACCATCCCAGGGACCGCATCCCATCCCAACCAATCCCATCCCACCCGATCCCATCCCATTCCATCCCATCCCACCCGATCCCATCCCATCCCATCCCATCCCATCCCATCCCATCCCAGGGACACCATCCCAGGGATACCATACCATCCCATCCCATCGCAGGGATCCCATCCCATCCCATCCCATCCCATCCCATCACATCCCATCCCAGCGATCTCATCCCAGGGATTCCATCCCATCCCAGGTATCCCATCCCAACCAATCCTAACCCAGGGATCCCATCCGATCCAATCCCAGGGATCCCATCCCATCCCATCCCATCCCATCTCACCCCATCCCATCCCAGGGATCACATCCCATCCCACGGATCCCATCCCATCCCATCCCAGGCATCCCATCCGATCCCATCCAAGGGATCCCATCCCATCCAATCCCATCCCAGGGATCCCATCCCATCCCATCCCATCCCATCCCAGGGATCCCATCCCATGGAACCCATCCCAACCCAGGGATCCCATCCCATTCCAACCCATCCAATCCCATCCCAGGGATCCCATCCCAGAGATTCCATCCCATCCCAGGGATGCCATCCCAGGGATTCGATCCCAACCCAGGGATCCCATCCTATCCCAGGGATCCCATCCCAGGGATTCCATCCCATCCCAGGGATCCCATCCCATCCCAGGGATCACATTCCCGGGATCCCATCCCAGGGATCCCATCCCATCCCAGGGATCCCATCCCATCCCATCCTATCCCATCCCATCCCATCCCATCCCAGGGATCCCATACCAGGGATCCCATCTCATCCCCGGGTCCCCATCCCAGGGATTCCATCCCATCCCATCCCATCCCATCCCATCCCAGGGACACCATCCCAGGGATACCATACCATCCCAACCCATCCCATCCCATCCGATCCCATCCCAGGGATCCCATCCCATACCATCCCATCCCATCGCAGGGATCCCATCCCATCCCATTCCATCCCATCCCATCACATCCCATCCCAGCGATCTCATCCCAGGAATTCCATCCCATCCCTGTGATCCCATCCCATCCCACCCATTCCCATCCCCGGAATCCCATCCCATCACATCCCACGGATCCCATAACATCCCAGGGATCCCATCCCATCCCATCCCAGGGATCCCATCCCAGGGATTCCATCCCATCCCAGGGATCCCATCCCAGGGATTCCATCTCATCCCAGGGATCCAATCCCAGAGATCCTCTCCCATCCCATCCCATCCCATCCCATCCCAGGGATCCCATCCCATGGAAGCCATCCCAATCCAGGGATCCCATCCCATCCCATCCCATCCCATCTCATCCCATCCCATCCCAGGGATCCCATCCCATCCCATCCCATCCCATCCCATCCCATCCCAGGGATCCCATCTCATCCCAGGGATCCAATCCCAGAGATCCTCTCCCATCCCATCCCATCCCATCCCATCCCATCCCATCCCATCCCAGGGATCCCATCCCATGGAACCCATCCCAATCCAGGGATCCCATCCCATCCCATCCCATCCCATCTCATCCCATCCCATCCCAGGGATCCCATCCCATCCCCGGGATCCCATTCCAGGGATTCCATCCCATCCCAGGGATCCCAACCCATACGAGGGATCCCATCCCAGGGATCCCATCCCAGGGATCCCATCCCAGGGATCCCATCCCATCCCCGGGATCCCATTCCAGGGATTCCATCCCATCCCAGGGATCCCAACCCATACGAGGGATCACAATCCAGGGATCCCATCCCTGGAATCCCATCTCATCCCATCCCAGGGATCCAATCCCATCCCATCTCATCCCAGGGATCCCATCCCATCGCAGGGATCCCATCCCATCCCATCCCGTCCCATCCTACCCCATCCCATCCCATCCCAGGGATCCCATACCAGGTATCCCATCCCATCCCAGGGATCCCATTCCGTACCATCCCAGGGATCCCATTCCATCCCATCCCATCCCATCGCAGGGATCCCATCCCATTCCATCCCGTCCCATCCCATCCCATCCCACCCCATGCCATCCCATCCCATTCCATCCCATCCCATCCCATCCCATCCCATCCCATCCCATCCCAGGGATTTCATCCCAGGGATTCCATCCCATCCCAGGTATCCAATCCCAACCAATCCCAACCCAGGGATCCCATCCCATCCCATAGCATTTCATCCCATCCCATCCCAGGGATCCCATCCCATCCCAGAGATCCCATCCCAGGGATCCCATCCCATCCCAGGTATCCCATCCCATCCCAACCCATCCCATCCCATCCTACCCCATCCGATCCCATCCTATCCCATCCCATCCCATCCCGTCCCGTCCCATCACATCCCATCCCAGATATCCCATCCCAGGGATCCCATCCCATCCCAGGGATCCCATCCCATCCCATCCCATCCAATCCCATCCCATCCCATCCCATCCCATCCCATCCCATCCCATCCCATCCCATCCCATCCCATCCCATCCCATCCCATCCCATCCCAGGGATCCCATACCAGAGATCCCATCCCATCCCCGGGTCCCCATCCCAGGGATTCCATCCCATCCCAACCCATCCCATCCCATGGATACCATCCCATCCCAGAGATCCCATCCCAGGGATCCCATCCCATCCCAGGTATCCCATCCCAACCCATCCCATCCCATCCTACCCCATCCCATCCCATCCTATCCCATCCCATCCCATCCCCTCCCATCCCATCCTAGGGATCCCATACCAGGTATCCCATCCCATCCCAGGGATCCCATTCCGTACCATTCCAGGGATCCCATTTCATCCCATCCCATCCCATCGATCCCATCCCATCCCAACCCATTTTAGCCAATCCCATCCCACCCCATCCCATCCAATCCCATCCCATCCCATCCCATCCCACCCCATCCCAGGGACACCATCCCCGGGATACCATACCATCCCATCCCATCGCAGGGATCCCATCCCATCCCATCCCGTCCCATCCCATCCCACCCCATCCCATCCCATCCCAGCGATCTCATCCCAGGGATTCCATCCCATCCCAGGTATCCCATCCCAACCAGTCCCAACCCAGGGATCCCATCCCATCCCCTCTCATCCCATCCCATCCCAGGGATCCCATCCCATCCCACGTATCCCATCCCATCCCATCTCATCCCGCGGATCCCATGCCATGGCATCCCATCCCATCCCATCCCATCCCATCCCAGGGATCCCATCCCATCCATAGCCATCCGATCCCATCCCATCCCATCCCATCCCATCCCATCCCATCCCATCCCATCCCATCCCATTGTAGCCCATCCCATCCCTTCCCACCCCATCCCATCCCATCCCATTGATCCCATCCCATCCCAACCCATTGTAGCCAATCCCATCCCATCCCACCCCATCCCATCCAATCCCATCCCATTCCATCCCATCCCATCCCATCCCATCCCATCCCATCACAGGGACACCATCCCAGGGATACCATACCATCCCATCCCATCGCAGGGATCCCATCCCATCCCATCCCATCCCAGCGATCTCATCCCAGGGATTCCATTCCATCCCAGGTATCCCATCCCAACCAATCCTAACCCAGGGATCCCATCCCATCCAATCCCAGGGATCCCATCCCATCCCATCCCATCTCACCCCATCCCATCGCAGGGATCACATCCCATCCCACGGATGCCATCCCATCCCATCCCAGGCATCCCCTCCGATCCCATCCAAGGATCCCATCCCATCCCATCCCATCCCAGGGATCCCATCCCATCCCATCCCATCCCATCCCATCCCATCCCAGGGATCCCATCCCATCCCATCCCATCCCATCCCAGGGATCCCATCCCATGGAACACATCCCAACCCAGGGATCCCATCCCATTCCAACCCATCCAATCCCATCCCAGGGATCCCATCCCAGAGATTCCATCCCATCCCAGGGATGGCATCCCAGGGATTCGATCCCAACCCAGGGATCCCATCCTATCCCAGGGATCCCATCCCATCCCATCCCATACCATCCCAGGGACCGCATCCCAGGGATACCATACCATCCCAACCCATCCCATCCCATCCGATCCAATCCCAGGGATCCCATCCCATCCCATCCCATCTCACCCCATCCCATCCCAGGGATCACATCCCATCCCACGGATCCCATCCCATCCCATCCCAGGCATCCCATCCGATCCCATCCAAGGGATCCCATCCCATCCAATCCCATCCCAGGGATCCCATCCCATCCCATCCCAGGGATCCCATCCCATGGAACCCATCCCAACCCAGGGATCCCATCCCATTCCAACCCATCCAATCCCATCCCAGGGATCCCATCCCAGGGATTCCATCCCATCCCAGGGATCCCATCCCATCCCAGGGATCACATTCCCGGGATCCCATCCCAGGGATCCCATCCCATCCCAGGGATCCCATCCCATCCCATCCTATCCCATCCCATCCCATCCCATTCCAGGGATCCCATACCAGGGATCCCATCCCATCCCCGGGTCCCCATCCCAGGGATTCCATCCCATCCCAACCCATCCCATCCCATGGATACCATCCGATCCCAGAGATCCCATCCCAGGGATCCCATCCCAGGGATCCCATCCCATCCCAACCCATCCCATCCTACCCCATCCCATCCCATCCCATCCTACCCCATCCCATCCCATCCTATCCTATCCCATCCCATCCCATCCCATCCCATCCCATCCCATCCCATCCCATCCCATCCCATCGTAGGGATCCCATACCAGGTATCCCATCCCAGGGATCCCATTCCGTACCATCCCAGGGATCCCATTCCATCCCATCCCATCCCATCCCATCCCATCGATCCCATCCCATCCCAAACCATTGTAGCCAATCCCATCCCATCCCACCCCATCCCATCCCATCCCATCCCAGGGACACCATCCCAGGGATACCATACCATCCCAACCCATCCCATCCCATCCGATCCCATCCCAGGGATCCCATCCCATACCATCCCATCCCATCGCAGGGATCCCATCCCATCCCATTCCATCCCATCCCATCACATCCCATCCCAGCGATCTCATCCCAGGAATTCCATCCCATCCCTGTGATCCCATCCCATCCCACCCATTCCCATCCCCGGAATCCCATCCCATCACATCCCACGGATCCCATAACATCCCAGGGATCCCATCCCATCCCATCCCATCCCAGGGATCCCATCCCAGGGATTCCATCCCATCCCAGGGATCCCATCCCAATACGAGGGATCACATTCCAGGGATCCCATCCCAGGGATCCCATCCCATCCCAAGTAACCCATCCCATGGATCCCACCCCAGGGATCCCAACCCTTCCCAGGGATCCCATCCCAGGGATCCCGTCCCATCCCAGCTATCCCATCCCAGGGATTCCATCCCATCCCAGGGATCCCATTTCATCTGTTCCCATCCCAGGGATCCCATCCCATCCCATCCCAGGGATCCCATCCCATCCCAACCCATCCCATCCCATCCCACCCCATCACATTCCATGCCATCCCATGGATCCCATCCCATCCCAGGGATCCCATCCCATCCCATCCCATACCATCCCAGGGACCGCATCCCATCCCAACCAATCCCATCCCACCCGATCCCATCCCATTCCATCCCATCCCACCCGATCCCATCCCATCCCATCCCATCCCATCCCATCCCATCCCAGGGACACCATCCCAGGGATACCATACCATCCCATCCCATCGCAGGGATCCCATCCCATCCCATCCCATCCCATCCCATCCCATCCCATCACATCCCATCCCAGCGATCTCATCCCAGGGATTCCATCCCATCCCAGGTATCCCATCCCAACCAATCCTAACCCAGGGATCCCATCCGATCCAATCCCAGGGATCCCATCCCATCCCATCCCATCCCATCTCACCCCATCCCATCCCAGGGATCACATCCCATCCCATTCCATCCCATCCCATCACATCCCATCCCAGCGCTCTCATCCCAGGAATTCCATCCCATCCCTGTGATCCCATCCCATCCCACCCATTCCCATCCCCGGAATCCCATCCCATCACATCCCACGGATCCCATAACATCCCAGGGATCCCATCCCATCCCATCCCAGGGATCCCATCCCAGGGATTCCATCCCATCCCAGGGATCCCATCCCAGGGATTCCATCTCATCCCAGGGATCCAATCCCAGAGATCCTCTCCCATCCCATCCCATCCCATCCCATCCCAGGGATCCCATCCCATGGAAGCCATCCCAATCCAGGGATCCCATCCCATCCCATCCCATCCCATCTCATCCCATCCCATCCCAGGGATCCCATCCCATCCCATCCCATCCCATCCCATCCCATCCCAGGGATCCCATCTCATCCCAGGGATCCAATCCCAGAGATCCTCTCCCATCCCATCCCATCCCATCCCATCCCATCCCATCCCATCCCATCCCATCCCAGGGATCCCATCCCATGGAACCCATCCCAATCCAGGGATCCCATCCCATCCCATCCCATCCCATCTCATCCCATCCCATCCCAGGGATCCCATCCCATCCCCGGGATCCCATTCCAGGGATTCCATCCCATCCCAGGGATCCCAACCCATACGAGGGATCCCATCCCAGGGATCCCATCCCAGGGATCCCATCCCAGGGATCCCATCCCATCCCATCCCCGGGATCCCATTCCAGGGATTCCATCCCATCCCAGGGATCCCAACCCATACGAGGGATCACAATCCAGGGATCCCATCCCTGGAATCCCATCTCATCCCATCCCAGGGATCCAATCCCATCCCATCTCATCCCAGGGATCCCATCCCATCGCAGGGATCCCATCCCATCCCATCCCGTCCCATCCTACCCCATCCCATCCCATCCCAGGGATCCCATACCAGGTATCCCATCCCATCCCAGGGATCCCATTCCGTACCATCCCAGGGATCCCATTCCATCCCATCCCATCCCATCGCAGGGATCCCATCCCATTCCATCCCGTCCCATCCCATCCCATCCCACCCCATGCCATCCCATCCCATTCCATCCCATCCCATCCCATCCCATCCCATCCCATCCCATCCCATCCCAGGGATTTCATCCCAGGGATTCCATCCCATCCCAGGTATCCAATCCCAACCAATCCCAACCCAGGGATCCCATCCCATCCCATAGCATTTCATCCCATCCCATCCCAGGGATCCCATCCCATCCCAGAGATCCCATCCCAGGGATCCCATCCCATCCCAGGTATCCCATCCCATCCCAACCCATCCCATCCCATCCTACCCCATCCGATCCCATCCTATCCCATCCCATCCCATCCCGTCCCGTCCCATCACATCCCATCCCAGATATCCCATCCCAGGGATCCCATCCCATCCCAGGGATCCCATCCCATCCCATCCCATCCAATCCCATCCCATCCCATCCCATCCCATCCCATCCCATCCCATCCCATCCCATCCCATCCCATCCCATCCCATCCCAGGGATCCCATACCAGAGATCCCATCCCATCCCCGGGTCCCCATCCCAGGGATTCCATCCCATCCCAACCCATCCCATCCCATGGATACCATCCCATCCCAGAGATCCCATCCCAGGGATCCCATCCCATCCCAGGTATCCCATCCCAACCCATCCCATCCCATCCTACCCCATCCCATCCCATCCTATCCCATCCCATCCCATCCCCTCCCATCCCATCCTAGGGATCCCATACCAGGTATCCCATCCCATCCCAGGGATCCCATTCCGTACCATTCCAGGGATCCCATTTCATCCCATCCCATCCCATCGATCCCATCCCATCCCAACCCATTTTAGCCAATCCCATCCCACCCCATCCCATCCAATCCCATCCCATCCCATCCCATCCCACCCCATCCCAGGGACACCATCCCCGGGATACCATACCATCCCATCCCATCGCAGGGATCCCATCCCATCCCATCCCGTCCCATCCCATCCCACCCCATCCCATCCCATCCCAGCGATCTCATCCCAGGGATTCCATCCCATCCCAGGTATCCCATCCCAACCAGTCCCAACCCAGGGATCCCATCCCATCCCCTCTCATCCCATCCCATCCCAGGGATCCCATCCCATCCCACGTATCCCATCCCATCCCATCTCATCCCGCGGATCCCATGCCATGGCATCCCATCCCATCCCATCCCATCCCATCCCAGGGATCCCATCCCATCCATAGCCATCCGATCCCATCCCATCCCATCCCATCCCATCCCATCCCATCCCATCCCATCCCATCCCATTGTAGCCCATCCCATCCCTTCCCACCCCATCCCATCCCATCCCATTGATCCCATCCCATCCCAACCCATTGTAGCCAATCCCATCCCATCCCACCCCATCCCATCCAATCCCATCCCATTCCATCCCATCCCATCCCATCCCATCCCATCCCATCCCATCCCATCACAGGGACACCATCCCAGGGATACCATACCATCCCATCCCATCGCAGGGATCCCATCCCATCCCATCCCATCCCAGCGATCTCATCCCAGGGATTCCATTCCATCCCAGGTATCCCATCCCAACCAATCCTAACCCAGGGATCCCATCCCATCCAATCCCAGGGATCCCATCCCATCCCATCCCATCTCACCCCATCCCATCGCAGGGATCACATCCCATCCCACGGATGCCATCCCATCCCATCCCAGGCATCCCCTCCGATCCCATCCAAGGATCCCATCCCATCCCATCCCATCCCAGGGATCCCATCCCATCCCATCCCATCCCATCCCATCCCATCCCAGGGATCCCATCCCATCCCATCCCATCCCATCCCAGGGATCCCATCCCATGGAACACATCCCAACCCAGGGATCCCATCCCATTCCAACCCATCCAATCCCATCCCAGGGATCCCATCCCAGAGATTCCATCCCATCCCAGGGATGGCATCCCAGGGATTCGATCCCAACCCAGGGATCCCATCCTATCCCAGGGATCCCATCCCATCCCATCCCATACCATCCCAGGGACCGCATCCCATCCCAACCAATCCCATCCCACCCGATCCCATCCCATCCCATCCCATCCCAGGGACACCATCCCAGGGATCCCATCCCATCCCATCCCATCCCATCCCATCCCATCCCATCACATCCCATCCCAGCGATCTCATCCCAGGGATTCCATCCCATCCCAGGTATCCCATCCCAACCAATCCTAACCCAGGGATCCCATCCCATCCAATCCCAGGGATCCCATCCCATCCCATCCCATCCCATCTCACCCCATCCCATCCCAGGGATCACATCCCATCCCACGGATCCCATCCCATCCCATCCCAGGCATCCCATCCGATCCCATCCAAGGGATCCCATCCCATCCAATCCCATCCCAGGGATCCCATCCCATCCCATCCCATCCCAGGGATCCCATCCCATGGAACCCATCCCAAGCCAGGGATCCCATCCCATTCCAACCCATCCAATCCCATCCCAGGGATCCCATCCCAGAGATTCCATCCCATCCCAGGGATGCCATCCCAGGGATTCGATCCCAACCCAGGGATCCCATCCTATCCCAGGGATCCCATCCCAGGGATTCGATCCCATCCCAGGGATCCCATCCCATACCATCCCATCCCATCGCAGGGATCCCATCCCATCCCATTCCATCCCATCCCATCACATCCCATCCCAGCGATCTCATCCCAGGAATTCCATCCCATCCCTGTGATCCCATCCCATCCCACCCATTCCCATCCCCGGAATCCCATCCCATCACATCCCACGGATCCCATAACATCCCAGGGATCCCATCCCATCCCATCCCAGGGATCCCATCCCAGGGATCCCATCCCATACGAGGGATCACATTCCAGGGATCCCATCCCAGGGATCCCATCCCATCCCAAGTAACCCATCCCATGGATCCCACCCCAGGGATCCCAACCCTTCCCAGGGATCCCATCCCAGGGATCCCGTCCCATCCCAGCTATCCCATCCCAGGGATTCCATCCCATCCCAGGGATCCCATTTCATCTGTTCCCATCCCAGGGTTCCCATCCCATCCCATCCCAGGGATCCCATCCCATCCCAACCCATCCCATCCCATCCCACCCCATCACATTCCATCCCATCCCATGGATCCCATCCCATCCCAGGGATCCCATCCCATCCCATCCCATACCATCCCAGGGACCGCATCCCATCCCAACCAATCCCATCCAACCCGATCCCATCCCATTCCATCCCATCCCATCCGATCCCATCCCATGGCATCCCAGAGATCCCATCCCATCACAGGGATCCCATCCCATCCCAGGGATCCCATCCCATCCCATCCCAGGGATCCCATCCCATCCCATCCAATCCCATCCAATCCCATCCCATCCCATCCCATCCCATCCCATCCCATCCCAGGCATCCCATCCCAGGGATCCCATCCCATCCCCGGGTCCCCATCCCAGGGATCCCATCCCATCCAATCCCAGGGATCCCATCCCATCCCATCTCACCCCATCCCATCCCAGGGATCACATCCCATCCCAGGGATCCCATCCCATCCCATCCCAGGCATCCCATCCGATCCCATCCCAGGGATCCCATCCCATCGCATCCCATTTCAGGGATCCCATCCCAGGGATCCCATCCCATCCCATCCCATCCCATCCCATCCCATCCCAGGGATCCCATCTCATCCCAGGGATCCAATCCCAGAGATCCTCTCCCATCCCATCCCATCCCATCCCAGGGATCCCATCCCATGGAACCCATCCCAATCCAGGGATCCCATCCCATCCCATCCCATCCCATCCCATCCCATCCCATCTCATCCCATCCCATCCCAGGGATCCCATTCCAGGGATTCCATCCCATCCCAGGGATCCCAACCCATACGAGGGATCCCATCCCGGGGATCCCATCCCAGGGATCCCATCCCAGGGATCCCATCCCATCCCCGGGATCCCATTCCAGGGATTCCATCCTATCCCAGGGATCCCAACCCATACGAGGGATCACAATCCAGGGATCCCATCCCTGGAATCCCATCTCATCCCATCCCAGGCATCCAATCCCATCCCATCTCATCCCAGGGATCCCATCCCATCGCAGGGATCCCATCCCATCCCATCCCGTCCCATCCTACCCCATCCCATCCCATCCCAGGGATCCCATACCAGGTATCCCATCCCATCCCAGGGATCCCATTCCGTACCATCCCAGGGATCCCATTCCATCCCATCCCATCCCATCCCATCGCAGGGATCCCATCCCATTCCATCCCGTCCCATCCCATCCCATCCCACCCCATGCCATCCCATCCCATTCCATCCCATCCCATCCCATCCCATCCCATCCCATCCCATCCCATCCCATCCCAGGGATTTCATCCCAGGGATTCCATCCCATCCCAGGTATCCCATCCTAACCAATCCCAACCCAGGGATCCCATCCCATCCCATTTCATCCCATCCCATCCCAGGGATCCCATCCCATCCCAGAGATCCCATCCCAGGGATCCCATCCCATCCCAGGTATCCCATCCCATCCCAACCCATCCCATCCCATCCTACCCCATCCGATCCCATCCTATCCCATCCCATCCCATCCCGTCCCGTCCCATCACATCCCATCCCAGATATCCCATCCCAGGGATCCCATCCCATCCCAGGGATCCCATCCCATCCCAGGGATCCCATCCCATCCCAGGGATCCCATCCGATCCCATCCCATCCCATCCCATCCCATCCCATCCCAGGGATCCCATACCAGAGATCCCATCCCATCCCCGGGTCCCCATCCCAGGGATTCCATCCCATCCCAACCCATCCCATCCCATGGATACCATCCCATCCCAGAGATCCCATCCCAGGGATCCCATCCCATCCCAGGTATCCCATCCCAACCCATCCCATCCCATCCTACCCCATCCCATCCCATCCTATCCCATCCCATCCCATCCCCTCCCATCCCATCCTAGGGATCCCATACCAGGTATCCCATCCCATCCCAGGGATCCCATTCCGTACCATCCCAGGGATCCCATTTCATCCCATCCCATCCCATCGATCCCATCCCATCCCAACCCATTTTAGCCAATCCCATCCCACCCCATCCCATCCAATCCCATCCCATCCCATCCCATCCCATCCCACCCCACCCCATCCCAGGGACACCATCCCAGGGATACCATACCATCCCATCCCATCGCAGGGATCCCATCCCATCCCATCCCGTCCCATCCCATCCCACCCCATCCCATCCCATCCCAGCGATCTCATCCCAGGGATTCCATCCCATCCCAGGTATCCCATCCCAACCAGTCCCAACCCAGGGATCCCATCCCATCCCCTCTCATCCCATCCCATCCCAGGGATCCCATCCCATCCCACGTATCCCATCCCATCCCATCTCATCCCGCGGATCCCATGCCATGGCATCCCATCCCATCCCATCCCATCCCATCCCAGGGATCCCATCCCATCCATAGCCATCCGATCCCATCCCATCCCATCCCATCCCATCCCATCCCATCCCATCCCATCCCATTGTAGCCCATCCCATCCCTTCCCACCCCATCCCATCCCATCCCGTCCCATCACATCCCATCCCAGATATCCCATCCCAGGGATCCCATCCCATCCCAGGGATCCCATCCCATCCCATCCCAGGGATCCCATCCGATCTCATCCCATCCCATCCCATCCCATCCCATCCCAGGGATCCCATACCAGAGATCCCATCCCATCCCCGGGTCCCCATCCCAGGGATTCCATCCCATCCCAACCCATCCCATCCCAGGGTTCCCATCCCATCCCAGGGATCCGATCCCATCCCAACCCATCCCATCCCATCCTACCCCATCCCATCCCATCCCATCCTATCCCATCCCATCCCATCCCATCCCATCCCATCCCATCCCATCCCATCCCATCCCATCCCATCCCAGGGATCCCATTCCGTACCATCCCAGGGATCCTATTTCATCCTATCCCATCCCATCCCATTGATCCCATCCCAACCCATTGTAGCCAATCCCATCCCATCCCACCCCATCCCATCCAATCCCATCCCATCCCATCCCATCCCATCCCATCCCATCCCATCCCATCCCATCCCATCCCATCCCATCCCATCCCATCCCATCGCAGGGATCCCATCCCATCCCATCCCATCCCAGCGATCTCATCCCAGGGATTCCATTCCATCCCAGGTATCCCATCCCAACCATTCCTAACCCAGGGATCCCATCCCATCCAATCCCAGGGATCCCATCCCATCCCATCTCACCCCATCCCATCGCAGGGATCACATCCCATCCCACGGATGCCATCCCATCCCATCCCAGGCATCCCATCCGATCCCATCCAAGGATCCCATCCCATCCCATCCCATCCCAGGGATCCCATCCCATCCCATCCCATCCCATCCCAGGGATCCCATCCCATCCCATCCCATCCCAGGGATCCCATCCCATGGAACCCATCCCAACCCAGGGATCCCATCCCATTCCAACCCATCCAATCCCATCCCAGGGATCCCATCCCAGAGATTCCATCCCATCCCAGGGATGGCATCCCAGGGATTCGATCCCAACCCAGGGATCCCATCCTATCCCAGGGATCCCATCCCAGGGATTCCATCCCATCCCAGGGATCACATTCCAGGGATCCCATCCCAGGGATCCCATCCCATCCCCGGGTCCCCATCCCAGGGATTCCATCCCATCCCAACCCATCCCAACCCATGGATACCGTCCGATCCCAGAGATCCCATCCCAGGGATCCCATCCCATCCCAGGGATCCCATCCCATCCCAACCCATCCCATCCCATCCTGCCCCATCCCATCCCATCCCATCCTATTCCATCGCATCCCATCCAATCCCATCCCATCCCAGGGATCCCATCCCATCCCAGGGATCCCATCCGATCCCATCCCATCCAATCCCATCCCATCCCATCCCATCCCATCCCATCCCATCCCATCCCATCCCATCCCATCCCATCCCATCCCAGGGATCCCATACCAGAGATCCCATCCCATCCCCGGGTCCCCATCCCAGGGATTCCATCCCATCCCAACCCATCCCATCCCAGGGATCCCATCCCATCCCAGGGATCCGATCCCATCCCAACCCATCCCATCCCATCCTATCCCATCCCATCCCAACCCATCCCATCCCATCCCATCCCATCCCATCCCATCCCATCCTATCCCATCCCAGGGATCCCATCCCAGGGATCTCATCCCATCCCAGGGATCCCATCCCATCCCAGGGATCCCATTCCGTACCATCCCAGGGATCCCATTCCATCCCATTCCATCCCATCCCATCCGATCCCATCCCATGGCATCCCAGAGATCCCATCCCATCACAGGGATCCCATCCCATCCCAGGGATCCCATCCCATCCCATCCCATCCCAGGGATCCCAGCCCATCCAATCCCATCCCATCCCATCCCATCCCATCCCATCCCATCCCAGGGATCCCATCCCAGGGATCCCATCCCATACCCGGGTCCCCATCCCAGGGATTCCATCCCATCCCAACCCATCCCATCCCAGGGATCCCATCCCATCCAATCCCAGGGATCCCATCCCATCTCACCCCATCCCATTCCAGGGATCACATCCCATCCCAGGGATCCCATCCCATCCCATCCCAGGCATCCCATCCGATCCCACCCAGGGATCCCATCCCATCGCATCCCATTTCAGGGATCCCATCCCAGGGATCCCATACCATCCCATCCCATCCCATCCCATCCCATCCCATCCCATCCCATCCCATCCCAGGGATCCCATCTCATCCCAGGGATCCAATCCCAGAGATCCTCTCCCATCCCATCCCAGGGATCCCATCCCATGGAACCCATCCCAATCCAGGGATCCCATCCCATCCCATCCCATCCCAGGGATCCCATCCCAGGGATCCCATCCCAGTGATCCCATCCCATCCCCGGCATCCCATTCCAGGGATTCCATCCCATCCCAGGGATCCCAACCCATACGAGGGATCACAATCCAGGGATCCCATCCCAGGGATCCCATCCCAGGGATCCCATCCCATCCCCGGGATCCCATTCCAGGGATTCCATCCCATCCCAGGGATCCCAACCCATACGAGGGATCACAATCCAGGGATCCCATCCCTGGGATCCCATCTCATCCCATCCCAGGGATCCAATCCCATCCCATCTCATCCCAGGGATCCCATCCCATCGCAGGGATCCCATCCCATCCCATCCCATCCCGTCCCATCCTACCCCATCCCATCCCATCCCATCCCATCCCAGGGATCCCATACCAGGTATCCCATCCCATCCCAGGGATCCCATTCCGTACCATCCCAGGGATCCCATTCCATCCCATTCCATCCCATCCCATCCGATCCCATCCCATGGCATCCCAGAGATCCCATCCCATCACAGGGATCCCATCCCATCCCAGGGATCCCATCCCATCCCATCCCATCCCATCCCATCCCATCCCAGGGATCCCATCCCAGGGATCCCATCCCAGGGATCCCATCCCATCCCCGGGTCCCCATCCCAGGGATTCCATCCCATCCCAACCCATCCCATCCCAGGGATCCCATACCAGGTATCCCATCCCATCCCAGGGATCCCATTCCGTACCATCCCAGGGATCCCATTCCATCCCATTCCATCCCATCCCATCCGATCCCATCCCATGGCATCCCAGAGATCCCATCCCATCCCAGGGATCCCATCCCATCCCAGGGATCCCATCCCATCCCATCCCATCCCATCCCATCCCATCCCATCCCATCCCAGGGATCCCATCCCAGGGATCCCATCCCATCCCCGGGTCCCCATCCCAGGGATTCCATCCCATCCCAACCCATCCCATCCCAGGGATCCCATCCCATCCAATCCCAGGGATCCCATCCCATCCCATCTCACCCCATCCCATCCCAGGGATCACATCCCATCCCAGGGATCCCATCCCATCCCATCCCAGGCATCCCATCCGATCCCATTTCAGGGATCCCATCCCAGGGATCCCATACCATCCCATCCCATCCCATCCCAGGGATCCCATCTCATCCCAGGGATCCAATCCCAGAGATCCTCTCCCATCCCATCCCATCCCAGGGATCCCATCCCATGGAACCCATCCCAATCCAGGGATCCCATCCCATCCCATCCCATCCCATCCCTGGGATCCCATCCCAGGGATCCCATCCCAGTGATCCCATCCCATCCCCGGGATCCCATTCCAGGGATTCCATCCCATCCCAGGGATCCCAACCCATACGAGGGATCACAATCCAGGGATCCCATCCCAGGGATCCCATCCCAGGGATCCCATCCCAGGGATCCCATTCCATCCCCGGGATCCCATTCCAGGGATTCCATCCCATCCCAGGGATCCCAACCCATACGAGGGATCACAATCCAGGGATCCCATCCCTGGGATCCCATCTCATCCCATCCCAGGGATCCAATCCCATCCCATCTCATCCCAGGGATCCCATCCCATCGCAGGGATCCCATCCCATCCCATCCCGTCCCATCCTACCCCATCCCATCCCATCCCATCCCAGGGATCCCATACCAGGTACCCCATCCCATCCCAGGGATCCCATTCCGTACCATCCCAGGGATCCCATTCCATCCCATCCCATCCCATCGCAGGGATCCCATCCCATTCCATCCCGTCCCATCCCATCCCATCCCACCCCATGCCATCCCATCCCATTCCATCCCATCCCATCCCATCCCATCCCATCCCATCCCATCCCAGGGATTTCATCCCAGGGATTCCATCCCATCCCAGGTATCCCATCCCAACCAATCCCAACCCAGGGATCCCATCCCATCCCATCCCATCTCATCCCATCCCATCCCAGGGATCCCATCCCATCCCAGAGATCCCATCCCAGGGATCCCATCCCATCCCAGGTATCCCATCCCATCCCAACCCATCCCATCCCATCCTACCCCATCCCATCCCATCCTATCCCATCCCATCCCATCCCATCCCATCCCGTCCCGTCCCATCACATCCCATCCCAGATATCCCATCCCAGGGATCCCATCCCATCCCAGGGATCCCATCCCATCCCAGGGATCCCATCCGATCCCATCCCATCCAATCCCATCCCATCCCATCCCATCCCAGGGGTCCCATACCAGAGATCCCATCCCATCCCCGGGTCCCCATCCCAGGGATTCCATCCCATCCCAACCCATCCCATCCCAGGGATCCCATCCCATCCCAGGGATCCGATGCCATCCCAACCCATCCCATCCCAGGGATCCCATCCCATCCCAGGGATCCGATGCCATCCCAACCCATCCCATCCCAGGGATCCCATCCCATCCCAGGGATCCGATCCCATCCCAACCCATCCCATCCCATCCTATCCCATCCCATCCCAGGTATCCCATCCCAACCAATCCCAACCCAGGGATCCCATCCCATCCCATCCCATCCCATCCCATCCCAGGGATCCCATACCAGGTATCCCATCCCATCCCAGGGATCCCATTCCGTACCATCCCAGGGATCCCATTCCATCCCATTCCATCCCATCCCATCCGATCCCATCCCATGGCATCCCAGAGATCCCATCCCATCACAGGGATCCCATCCCATCCCAGGGATCCCATCCCATCCCATCCCATCCCAGGGATCCCATCCCATCCAATCCCATCCCATCCCATCCCATCCCATCCCAGGGATCCCATCCCAGGGATCCCATCCCATCCCCGGGTCCCCATCCCAGGGATCCCATCCCATCCCAACCCATCCCATCCCAGGGATCCCATCCCATCCAATCCCAGGGATGCCATCCCATCCCATCTCACCCCATCCCATCCCAGGGATCACATCCCATCCCAGGGATCCCATCCCATCCCATCCCAGGCATCCCATCCGATCCCATCCCAGGGATCCCATCCCATCGCATCCCATTTCAGGGATCCCATCCCAGGGATCCCATACCATCCCATCCCATCCCATCCCATCCCAGGGATCCCATCTCATCCCAGGGATCCAATCCCAGAGATCCTCTCCCATCCCATCCCATCCCAGGGATCTCATCCCATGGAACCCATCCCAATCCAGGGATCCCATCCCATCCCATCCCATCCCATCCCAGGGATCCCATCCCAGGGATCCCATCCCAGTGATCCCATCCCATCCCCGGCATCCCATTCCAGGGATTCCATCCCATCCCAGGGATCCCAACCCATACGAGGGATCACAATCCAGGGATCCCATCCCAGGGATCCCATCCCAGGGATCCCATCCCATCCCCGGGATCCCATTCCAGGGATTCCATCCCATCCCAGGGATCCCAACCCATACGAGGGATCACAATCCAGGGATCCCATCCCTGGGATCCCATCTCATCCCATCCCAGGGATCCAATCCCATCCCATCTCATCCCAGGGATCCCATCCCATCGCAGGGATCCCATCCCATCCCATCCCGTCCCATCCTACCCCATCCCATCCCATCCCATCCCAGGGATCCCATACCAGGTATCCCATCCCATCCCAGGGATCCCATTCCGTACCATCCCAGGGATCCCATTCCATCCCATCCCATCCCATCCCATCGCAGGGATCCCATCCCATTCCATCCCGTCCCATCCCATCCCATCCCACCCCATGCCATCCCATCCCATTCCATCCCATCCCATCCCATCCCATCCCATCCCATCCCATCCCATCCCATCCCATCCCATCCCATCCCATCCCATCCCATCCCATCCCAGGGATTTCATCCCAGGGATTCCATCCCATCCCATCTCATCCCATCCCATCCCAGGGATCCCATCCCATCCCAGAGATCCCATCCCAGGGATCCCATCCCATCCCAGGTATCCCATCCCATCCCAACCCATCCCATCCCATCCTACCCCATCCCATCCCATCCTATCCCATCCCATCCCATCCCATCCCATCCCGTCCCGTCCCATCACATCCCATCCCAGATATCCCATCCCAGGGATCCCATCCCATCCCAGGGATCCCATCCCATCCCAGGGATCCCATCCCATCCCAGGGATCCCATCCGATCCCATCCCATCCAATCCCATCCCATCCCATCCCATCCCAGGGGTCCCATACCAGAGATCCCATCCCATCCCCGGGTCCCCATCCCAGGGATTCCATCCCATCCCAACCCATCCCATCCCAGGGATCCCATCCCATCCCAGGGATCCGATGCCATCCCAACCCATCCCATCCCAGGGATCCCATCCCATCCCAGGGATCCGATGCCATCCCAACCCATCCCATCCCAGGGATCCCATCCCATCCCAGGGATCCGATCTCATCCCAACCCATCCCATCCCATCCTATCCCATCCCATCCCATCCCATCCCATCCCATCCCATCCCATCCCATCCCATCCCATCCCATCCCAGGGATCCCATACCAGGTATCCCATCCCATCCCAGGGATCCCATTCCGTACCATCCCAGGGATCCCATTCCATCCCATTCCATCCCATCCCATCCGATCCCATCCCATGGCATCCCAGAGATCCCATCCCATCACAGGGATCCCATCCCATCCCAGGGATCCCATCCCATCCCATCCCATCCCAGGGATCCCATCCCATCCAATCCCATCCCATCCCATCCCATCCCATCCCATCCCATCCCAGGGATCCCATCCCAGGGATCCCATCCCATCCCCGGGTCCCCATCCCAGGGATTCCATCCCATCCCAACCCATCCCATCCCAGGGATCCCATCCCATCCAATCCCAGGGATGCCATCCCATCCCATCTCACCCCATCCCATCCCAGGGATCACATCCCATCCCAGGGATCCCATCCCATCCCATCCCAGGCATCCCATCCGATCCCATCCCAGGGATCCCATCCCATCGCATCCCATTTCAGGGATCCCATCCCAGGGATCCCATACCATCCCATCCCATCCCATCCCATCCCAGGGATCCCATCTCATCCCAGGGATCCAATCCCAGAGATCCTCTCCCATCCCATCCCATCCCATCCCAGGGATCCCATCCCATGGAACCCATCCCAATCCAGGGATCCCATCCCATCCCATCCCATCCCATCCCAGGGATCCCATCCCAGGGATCCCATCCCAGGGATCCCATCCCAGTGATCCCATCCCATCCCCGGCATCCCATTCCAGGGATTCCATCCCATCCCAGGGATCCCAACCCATACGAGGGATCACAATCCAGGGATCCCATCCCAGGGATCCCATCCCAGGGATCCCATCCCATCCCCGGGATCCCATTCCAGGGATTCCATCCCATCCCAGGGATCCCAACCCATACGAGGGATCACAATCCAGGGATCCCATCCCTGGGATCCCATCTCATCCCATCCCAGGGATCCAATCCCATCCCATCTCATCCCAGGGATCCCATCCCATCGCAGGGATCCCATCCCATCCCATCCCGTCCCATCCTACCCCATCCCATCCCATCCCATCCCAGGGATCCCATACCAGGTATCCCATCCCATCCCAGGGATCCCATTCCGTACCATCCCAGGGATCCCATTCCATCCCATCCCATCCCATCCCATCGCAGGGATCCCATCCCATTCCATCCCGTCCCATCCCATCCCATCCCACCCCATGCCATCCCATCCCATTCCATCCCATCCCATCCCATCCCATCCCATCCCATCCCATCCCATCCCAGGGATTTCATCCCAGGGATTCCATCCCATCCCAGGTATCCCATCCCAACCAATCCCAACCCAGGGATCCCATCCCATCCCATCCCATCTCATCCCATCCCATCCCAGGGATCCCATCCCATCCCAGAGATCCCATCCCAGGGATCCCATCCCATCCCAGGTATCCCATCCCATCCCATCCCATCCCATCCCATCCCGTCCCGTCCCATCACATCCCATCCCAGATATCCCATCCCAGGGATCCCATCCCATCCCAGGGATCCCATCCCATCCCAGGGATCCCATCCGATCCCATCCCATCCCATCCAATCCAATCCCATCCCATCCCATCCCATCCCATCCCATCCCATCCCATCCCATCCCATCCCATCCCATCCCATCCCAGGGATCCCATACCAGAGATCCCATCCCATCCCCGGGTCCCCATCCCAGGGATTCCATCCCATCCCAACCCATCCCATCCCAGGGATCCCATCCCATCCCAGGGATCCGATCCCATCCCAACCCATCCCATCCCATCCTACCCCATCCCATCCCATCCCATCCCATCCCACCCCATGCCATCCCATCCCATTCCATCCCATCCCATCCCATCCCATCCCATCCCATCCCATCCCATCCCATCCCATCCCATCCCAGGGATTTCATCCCAGGGATTCCATCCCATCCCAGGTATCCCATCCCAACCAATCCCAACCCAGGGATCCCATCCCATCCCATCCCATCTCATCCCATCCCATCCCAGGGATCCCATCCCAGAGATCCCATCCCAGGGATCCCATCCCATCCCAGGTATCCCATCCCATCCCAACCCATCCCATCCCATCCTACCCCATCCCATCCCATCCTATCCCATCCCATCCCATCCCATCCCGTCCCGTCCCATCACATCCCATCCCAGATATCCCATCCCAGGGATCCCATCCCATCCCAGGGATCCCATCCCATCCCAGGTATCCCATCCCATCCCAGGGATCCCATCCGATCCCATCCCATCCAATCCCATCCCATCCCATCCCATCCCAGGGGTCCCATACCAGAGATCCCATCCCATCCACGGGTCCCCATCCCAGGGATTCCATCCCATCCCAACCCATCCCATCCCAGGGATCCCATCCCATCCCAGGGATCCGATGCCATCCCAACCCATCCCATCCCAGGGATCCCATCCCATCCCAGGGATCCGATGCCATCCCAACCCATCCCATCCCAGGGATCCCATCCCATCCCAGGGATCCGATCCCATCCCAACCCATCCCATCCCATCCTATCCCATCCCATCCCATCCCATCCCATCCCATCCCATCCCATCCCATCCCATCCCATCCCAGGGATCCCATACCAGGTATCCCATCCCATCCCAGGGATCCCATTCCGTACCATCCCAGGGATCCCATTCCATCCCATTCCATCCCATCCCATCCGATCCCATCCCATGGCATCCCAGAGATCCCATCCCATCACAGGGATCCCATCCCATCCCAGGGATCCCATCCCATCCCATCCCATCCCATCCCAGGGATCCCATCCCATCCAATCCCATCCCATCCCATCCCATCCCATCCCAGGGATCCCATCCCAGGGATCCCATCCCATCCCCGGGTCCCCATCCCAGGGATTCCATCCCATCCCAACCCATCCCATCCCAGGGATCCCATCCCATCCAATCCCAGGGATGCCATCACATCCCATCTCACCCCATCCCATCCCAGGGATCCCATCCCATCCCAGGGATCCCATCCCATCCCATCCCAGGCATCCCATCCGATCCCATCCCAGGGATCCCATCCCATCGCATCCCATTTCAGGGATCCCATCGCAGGGATCCCATACCATCCCATCCCATCCCATCCCATCCCAGGGATCCCATCTCATCCCAGGGATCCAATCCCAGAGATCCTCTCCCATCCCATCCCATCCCAGGGATCCCATCCCAGGGATCCCATCCCAGTGATCCCATCCCATCCCCGGCATCCCATTCCAGGGATTCCATCCCATCCCAGGGATCCCAACCCATACGAGGGATCACAATCCAGGGATCCCATCCCAGGGATCCCATCCCAGGGATCCCATCCCATCCCCGGGATCCCATTCCAGGGATTCCATCCCATCCCAGGGATCCCAACCCATACGAGGGATCACAATCCAGGGATCCCATCCCTGGGATCCCATCTCATCCCATCCCAGGGATCCAATCCCATCCCATCTCATCCCAGGGATCCCATCCCATCGCAGGGATCCCATCCCATCCCATCCCGTCCCATCCTACCCCATCCCATCCCATCCCATCCCAGGGATCCCATACCAGGTATCCCATCCCATCCCAGGGATCCCATTCCGTACCATCCCAGGGATCCCATTCCATCCCATCCCATCCCATCCCATCGCAGGGATCCCATCCCATTCCATCCCGTCCCATCCCATCCCATCCCACCCCATGCCATCCCATCCCATTCCATCCCATCCCATCCCATCCCATCCCATCCCATCCCATCCCATCCCATCCCAGGGATTTCATCCCAGGGATCCCATCCCTTCCCAGGTATCCCATCCCATCCCAACCCATCCCATCCCATCCTACCCCATCCTATCCCATCCTATCCCATCCCATCCCATCCCGTCCCGTCCCATCACATCCCATCCCAGATATCCCATCCCAGGGATCCCATCCCATCCCAGGGATCCCATCCCATCCCAGGGATCCCATCCGATCCCATCCCATCCCATCCAATCCAATCCCATCCCATCCCATCCCATCCCATCCCATCCCATCCCAGGGATCCCATACCAGAGATCCCATCCCATCCCCGGGTCCCCATCCCAGGGATTCCATCCCATCCCAACCCATCCCATCCCAGGGATCCCATCCCATCCCAGGGATCCGATCCCATCCCAACCCATCCCATCCCATCCTACCCCATCCCATCCCATCCTATCCCATCCCATCCCATCCCATCCCATCCCATCCCATCCCATCCCATCCCATCCCATCCCATCCCATCCCATCCTAGGGATCCCATACCAGGTATCCCATCCCATCCCAGGGATCCCATTTCGTACCATCCCAGGGATCCTATTTCATCCTATCCCATCCCATCCCATTGATCCCATCCCATCCCAACCCATTGTAGCCAATCCCATCCCATCCCACCCCATCCCATCCAATCCCATCCCATCCCATCCCATCCCATCCCATCCCATCCTATCCCATCCCAGCGATCTCATCCCAGGGATTCCATCCCATCCCAGGTATCCCATCCCAACCAATCCTAACCCAGGGATCCCATCCCATCCAATCCCAGGGATCCCATCCCATCCCATCTCACCCCATCCCATCCCAGGGATCACATCCCATCCCACGGATCCCATCCCATCCCATCCCAGGCATACCATCCGATCCCATCCAAGGATCCCATCCCATCCCATCCCATCCCATCCCATCCCATCCCTTTCCATCCCACCCCATCCCATCCCATCCCATCCCATCCCAGGGATCCCATCCCATCCCATCCCATCCCAGGGATCCCATCCCATGGAACCCATCCCAACCCAGGGATCCCATCCCATTCCAACCCATCCAATCCCATCCCAGGGATCCCATCCCAGAGATTCCATCCCATCCCAGGGATTCGATCCCAACCCAGGGATCCCATCCCATCCCAGGGATCACATTCCAGGGATCCCATCCCAGGGATCCCATCCCATCCCAGGGAACCCATCCCATCCCAACCCATTGTAGCAAATCCCATCCCATCCCACCCCATCCCATCCCATCCCATCCCATCCCATCCCATCCCAGGGACACCATCCCAGGGATCCCATCCCATCCCATCCCAGGGATCCCATCCGATCTCATCCCATCCAATCCCATCCCATCCCATCCCATCCCATCCCATCCCATCCCATCCCATGGATCCCATACCAGAGATCCCATCCCATCCCCGGGTCCCCATCCCAGGGATCCGATCCCATCCCAACCCATCCCATCCCATCCTACCCCATCCCATCGCATCCCATCCCATCCCATCCTAGGGATCCCATACCAGGTATCCCATCCCATCCCAAGGATCCCATTCCGTACCATCCCAGGGATCCTATTTCATCCTATCCCATCCCATCCCATTGATCCCATCCCATCCCAACCCATTGTAGCCAATCCCATCCCACCCCATCCCATCCAATCCCATCCCATCCCATCCCATCCCATCCCATCCCATCCCATCCCAGGGACACCATCCCAGGGATACCATACCATCCCATCCCATCGCAGGGATCCCATCCCATCCCATCCCAGCGATCTCATCCCAGGGATTCCATCCCATCCCAGGTATCCCATCCCAACCAATCCTAACCCAGGGATCCCATCCCATCCAATCCCAGGGATCCCATCCCATCCCATCCCATCTCACCCCATCCCATCCCAGGGATCACATCCCATCCCACGGATCCCATACCATCCCATCCCAGGCATCCCATCCGATCCCATCCAAGGATCCCATCCCATCCCATCCCATCCCTTTCCATCCCACCCCATCCCATCCCATCCCATCCCATCCCATCCCATCCCATCCCAGGGATCCCATCCCATCCCATTCCATCCCAGGGATCACATCCCATGGAACCCATCCCAACCCAGGGATCCCATCCCATTCCAACCCATCCAATCCCATCCCAGGGATCCCATGCCAGAGATTCCATCCCATCCCAGGGATGCCATCCCAGGGATTCGATCCCAACCCAGGGATCCCATCCTATCCCAGGGATCCCATCCCAGGGATTCCATCCCATCCCAGGGATCACATTCCAGGGATCCCATCCCAGGGATCCCATCTCATCCCAGGGATCCCATCCCATCCCAGGGATCCCATCCCATCCCATCCCATCCCATCCCATCCCAGGGATCCCATACCAGGGATCCCATCCCATCCCCGGTTCCCCATCCCAGGGATTCCATCCCATCCCAACCCATCCCATCCCATGGATACCATCCGATCCCAGAGATCCCATCCCAGGGATCCCATCCCAGGGATCCCATCCCATCCCAACCCATCCCATCCCATCCTACCCCATCCCATCCCATCCTATCCCATCCCATCCCATCCCATCCCATCCCATCCCATCCCATCCCATCCCATCAAATGCCGTCCCATCCCATCCCATCCCAGGGATCTGCTCCCATCCCAGGGATCCCATCCCATCCCCGGGATCCCTTCCCAGGGATCCCATCCCATCCCAGGGATCCCATTCCAGGGATCCCATCCCATCTCAGGGATCCCATCCCATCCCATCCCATCCCATCCCGTCCCGTCCCATCCCATCCCAGGGATCCCATCCCAGGGATCCCATCCCAACCCATCCCATCGCATCCCAGGGATCCCATCCCAGGGAGCCCATCCCATTCCCGGGATCCCATCCCAGGGATCCCATCACATTCCAACCCATCTCAACCCATTCCAGGGATCCCATCCTATCCCAGGGATTCCATCCCAGGGATCCCATCCCATCCCATCCGATCCCATCCCAGGGATCCCATTCCATCCCAGGGATCCCATCCCAGGGATCCCATCCCAGGGATCCCATCCCATCCCATCCCCTCCCCTCCCATCCCACCGATCCCATTCCATCCCAACCCATTCTAGCCCATCCCATCCCATCCGATCCCGTCCCATCCAATCCCATCCGATCCCATCCCATGTATCCCATCCCAGGGATACCATCCGATCCCATCCCAGGGCAGGGATCCCATCCCATCCCATAGCAGGGATCCCATCCCATCCCATCCCATGCCAACCCATCCCATCCCATCCCATTCCTATCCCATCCCATCCCATCCCATCCCATCCCAGGGATCCCATTCCAGCCCATCTCATCCCAGGGATCCCATCCCAGCCCATCTCATCCCAGGGATCCCATGCCATGCCATCCCATCCCATCCCAGGGATCCCATCCCATCCAAACCCATCCCATCCCTGGCATCCCATCCCAGGGATCCTATCCCATCCCAGGGATCCCATCCCCGGGATCTCATCCCATCCCAGGGATCCCATCCCATCCCAGGGATCCAATCCCATCCCAGCTATCCCATCCCAGCGATTACATCCCATCCCAGGGATCCCATCCCATCCCATCCCATCCCAGGGATCCCATCCCAGGGATCCCATCCCAGTGATCCCATCCCATCCCCGGCATCCCATTCCAGGGATTCCATCCCATCCCAGGGATCCCAACCCATACGAGGGATCACAATCCAGGGATCCCATCCCAGGGATCCCATCCCAGGGATCCCATCCCATCCCCGGGATCCCATTCCAGGGATTCCATCCCATCCCAGGGATCCCAACCCATACGAGGGATCACAATCCAGGGATCCCATCCCTGGGATCCCATCTCATCCCATCCCAGGGATCCAATCCCATCCCATCTCATCCCAGGGATCCCATCCCATCGCAGGGATCCCATCCCATCCCATCCCGTCCCATCCTACCCCATCCCATCCCATCCCATCCCAGGGATCCCATACCAGGTATCCCATCCCATCCCAGGGATCCCATTCCGTACCATCCCAGGGATCCCATTCCATCCCATCCCATCCCATCCCATCGCAGGGATCCCATCCCATTCCATCCCGTCCCATCCCATCCCATCCCACCCCATGCCATCCCATCCCATTCCATCCCATCCCATCCCATCCCATCCCATCCCATCCCATCCCATCCCATCCCATCCCAGGGATTTCATCCCAGGGATCCCATCCCATCCCAGGTATCCCATCCCATCCCAACCCATCCCATCCCATCCTACCCCATCCTATCCCATCCTATCCCATCCCATCCCATCCCGTCCCGTCCCATCACATCCCATCCCAGATATCCCATGCCAGGGATCCCATCCCATCCCAGGGATCCCATCCCATCCCAGGGATCCCATCCGATCCCATCCCATCCCATCCAATCCAATCCCATCCCATCCCATCCCATCCCATCCCATCCCATCCCAGGGATCCCATACCAGAGATCCCATCCCATCCCCGGGTCCCCATCCCAGGGATTCCATCCCATCCCAACCCATCCCATCCCAGGGATCCCATCCCATCCCAGGGATCCGATCCCATCCCAACCCATCCCATCCCATCCTACCCCATCCCATCCCATCCTATCCCATCCCATCCCATCCCATCCCATCCCATCCCATCCCATCCCATCCCATCCCATCCCATCCCATCCCATCCCATCCTAGGGATCCCATACCAGGTATCCCATCCCATCCCAGGGATCCCATTTCGTACCATCCCAGGGATCCTATTTCATCCTATCCCATCCCATCCCATTGATCCCATCCCATCCCAACCCATTGTAGCCAATCCCATCCCATCCAATCCCATCCCATCCCATCCCATCCCATCCCATCCCATCCCATCCTATCCCATCCCAGCGATCTCATCCCAGGGATTCCATCCCATCCCAGGTATCCCATCCCAACCAATCCTAACCCAGGGATCCCATCCCATCCAATCCCAGGGATCCCATCCCATCCCATCTCACCCCATCCCATCCCAGGGATCACATCCCATCCCACGGATCCCATCCCATCCCATCCCAGGCATACCATCCGATCCCATCCAAGGATCCCATCCCATCCCATCCCATCCCATCCCATCCCATCCCATCCCTTTCCATCCCACCCCATCCCATCCCATCCCATCCCATCCCAGGGATCCCATCCCATCCCATCCCATCCCAGGGATCCCATCCCATGGAACCCATCCCAACCCAGGGATCCCATCCCATTCCAACCCATCCAATCCCATCCCAGGGATCCCATCCCAGAGATTCCATCCCATCCCAGGGATTCGATCCCAACCCAGGGATCCCATCCTATCCCAGGGATCCCATCCCAGGGATTCCATCCCATCCCAGGGATCCCATCCCATCCCAGGGATCACATTCCAGGGATCCCATCCCAGGGATCCCATCCCATCCCAGGGAACCCATCCCATCCCAACCCATTGTAGCAAATCCCATCCCATCCCACCCCATCCCATCCCATCCCATCCCATCCCATCCCATCCCATCCCAGGGACACCATCCCAGGGATCCCATCCCATCCCATCCCAGGGATCCCATCCGATCTCATCCCATCCAATCCCATCCCATCCCATCCCATCCCATCCCATCCCATCCCAGGGATCCCATACCAGAGATCCCATCCCATCCCCGGGTCCCCATCCCAGGGATCCGATCCCATCCCAACCCATCCCATCCCATCCTACCCCATCCCATCGCATCCCATCCCATCCCATCCTAGGGATCCCATACCAGGTATCCCATCCCATCCCAAGGATCCCATTCCGTACCATCCCAGGGATCCTATTTCATCCTATCCCATCCCATCCCATTGATCCCATCCCATCCCAACCCATTGTAGCCAATCCCATCCCATCCCACCCCATCCCATCCAATCCCATCCCATCCCATCCCATCCCATCCCATCCCATCCCAGGGACACCATCCCAGGGATACCATACCATCCCATCCCATCGCAGGGATCCCATCCCATCCCATCCCAGCGATCTCATCCCAGGGATTCCATCCCATCCCAGGTATCCCATCCCAACCAATCCTAACCCAGGGATCCCATCCCATCCAATCCCAGGGATCCCATCCCATCCCATCCCATCTCACCCCATCCCATCCCAGGGATCACATCCCATCCCACGGATCCCATACCATCCCATCCCAGGCATCCCATCCGATCCCATCCAAGGATCCCATCCCATCCCATCCCATCCCTTTCCATCCCACCCCATCCCATCCCATCCCATCCCATCCCATCCCAGGGATCCCATCCCATCCCATTCCATCCCAGGGATCACATCCCATGGAACCCATCCCAACCCAGGGATCCCATCCCATTCCAACCCATCCAATCCCATCCCAGGGATCCCATGCCAGAGATTCCATCCCATCCCAGGGATGCCATCCCAGGGATTCGATCCCAACCCAGGGATCCCATCCTATCCCAGGGATCCCATCCCAGGGATTCCATCCCATCCCAGGGATCACATTCCAGGGATCCCATCCCAGGGATCCCATCTCATCCCAGGGATCCCATCCCATCCCAGGGATCCCATCCCATCCCATCCCATCCCATCCCATCCCATCCCATCCCATCCCATCCCATCCCAGGGATCCCATACCAGGGATCCCATCCCATCCCCGGTTCCCCATCCCAGGGATTCCATCCCATCCCAACCCATCCCATCCCATGGATACCATCCGATCCCAGAGATCCCATCCCAGGGATCCCATCCCAGGGATCCCATCCCATCCCAACCCATCCCATCCCATCCTACCCCATCCCATCCCATCCTATCCCATCCCATCCCATCCCATCCCATCCCATCCCATCCCATCCCATCAAATGCCGTCCCATCCCATCCCATCCCATCCCAGGGATCTGCTCCCATCCCAGGGATCCCATCCCATCCCCGGGATCCCTTCCCAGGGATCCCATCCCATCCCAGGGATCCCATTCCAGGGATCCCATCCCATCTCAGGGATCCCATCCCATCCCATCCCATCCCATCCCGTCCCGTCCCATCCCATCCCAGGGATCCCATCCCAGGGATCCCATCCCAACCCATCCCATCGCATCCCAGGGATCCCATCCCAGGGAGCCCATCCCATTCCCGGGATCCCATCCCAGGGATCCCATCACATTCCAACCCATCTCAACCCATTCCAGGGATCCCATCCTATCCCAGGGATTCCATCCCAGGGATCCCATCCCATCCCATCCGATCCCATCCCAGGGATCCCATTCCATCCCAGGGATCCCATCCCAGGGATCCCATCCCAGGGATCCCATCCCATCCCATCCCCTCCCCTCCCATCCCACCGATCCCATTCCATCCCAACCCATTATAGCCCATCCCATCCCATCCGATCCCATCCCATGTATCCCATCCCAGGGATACCATCCGATCCCATCCCAGGGCAGGGATCCCATCCCATCCCATAGCAGGGATCCCATCCCATCCCATCCCATGCCAACCCATCCCATCCCATCCCATTCCTATCCCATCCCATCCCATCCCATCCCAGGGATCCCATCCCAGCCCATCTCATCCCAGGGATCCCATCCCAGCCCATCTCATCCCAGGGATCCCATGCCATGCCATCCCATCCCATCCCAGGGATCCCATCCCATCCAAACCCATCCCATCCCTGGCATCCCATCCCAGGGATCCTATCCCATCCCAGGGATCCCATCCCAGGGATCTCATCCCATCCCAGGGATCCCATCCCATCCCAGGGATCCAATCCCATCCCAGCTATCCCATCCCAGCGATTACATCCCATCCCAGGGATCCCATCCCATCTGTTCCCATCCCAAGTATCCTATCCCATCCCGTCCCATCCAAGGGAACCCATCCATTCCCAACCCAGGAATCCCATCCCTTCCCTTTCCAGGGATCCCATCCCATTCCAGGGATCCCATCCCATCCCAGGGATCCCATCCCATCTCAGGGATCCCATCCCATCCCATCCCATGCCAACCCATCCCATCCCATCCCATTCCTACCCCATCCCATCCCATCCCATCCCAGGGATCCCATCCCAGGGATCTCATACCATCCCTGGGATCCCATCCCATCCCAAAGATCCAATCCCATCCCAGCTATCCCATCCCAGGGATCACATCCCATCCCAGGGATCCTATCCCATCCCTGGGATCCCATCCAATCCCAGGGATCCCATCCAATCCCAGGGATCCCATCCCATCCCAGGGATCCCATCCCATCCCAGCCCATCCCATCCCCAGGATCCCATCCCCGGGATCCCATCCCAGGGATCCCATCCCAAGCCAGGGATCCCATCCCATCCCCGGGATCCCATCCCATCCCATCAAGTCCCGTCCCATCCCATCCCATCCCATCCCATCCCATCCCATCCCATCCCATCCCATCCCATCCCAGGGATCTGCTCCCATCCCAGGGATCCCATCCGATCCCATTCCATGGGATCCCTTCCCAGGGATCCCATCCCATCCCATCAAGTCCCGTCCCATCCCATCCCATCCCATCCCATTCCATCCCATCCCAGGGATCTGCTCCCATCCCAGGGATCCCATCCGATCCCATTCCATGGGATCCCTTCCCAGGGATCCCATCCCATCCCAGGGATCCCATCCCAGGGATTCCATCCCATCCCAGGGATCCCACCCCATCCCAGGGATCCCATCCCATACGAGGGATCACATTCCAAGGATCCCATCCTCTCCCATCCCATCCCAGGGATCCCATCCCATCCCAACCCATCCCATCCCATCCCATCCCATCCTCTCCCATCCCAGGGATCCTATCCCATCCCAAGTAACCCATCCCATGGATCCCATCCCAGGGATCCCAACCCATCCCAGGGATCCCATCCCATTCCAACCCATCCCAACCCATTCCAGGGATCCCATCCTATCCCAGGGATTCCATCCCAGGGATCCCATCCCATCCCATCCCATCCCATCCCATCCCATCCCAGGCATCCCATCCCAGGGATCCTATCCCATCCCAGGGATCCCATCCCAGGGATCTCATACCATCCCAGGGATCCCATCCCATCCCAAAGATCCAATCCCATCCCAGCTATCCCATCCCAGGGATCACATCCCATCCCAGGGATCCTATCCCATCCCGGGCATCCCATCCAATCCCAGGGATCCCATCCAATCCCAGGGATCCCATCCCAACCCATTGTAGCCAATCCCATCCCATCCCACCCCATCCCATCCAATCCCATCCCATCCCATCCCATCCCATCGCAGGGATCCCATCCCATCCCGTCCCATCCCATCCCACCCCATCCCATCCCATCCCATCCCATCCCATCCCATCCCATCCCATCCCATCCCATCCCATCCCATCCCATCCCAGCGATCTCGTCCCAGGGATTCCATCCCATCCCAGGTATCCCATCCCAACCAGTCCCAACCCAGGGATCCCATCCCACCCCATCCCATCCCATCCCATCCCATCCCATCCCATCTCATCCCATCCCATCCCAGGGATCCCAACCCATCCCACGTATCCCATCCCATCCCATCCCATCCCATCCCATCCCATCCCATCCCAGGGATCCCATCCCATCCAAACCCATCCCATCCCATCCCATCCCATCCCATCCCATCCCATCCCATCCCATCCCATCCCATTGTAGCCCATCCCAACCCTTCCCACCCCATCCCATCCCATCCCGTCCCATCACATCCCATCCCAGAGATCCCATCCCAGGGATCCCATCCCATCCCAGGGATCCCATTGCTGCCCGAAACCCCAAGTAAAACACAAACTAACAGAGTGTCAGTTTATGCGGTGCTTTATTCAGGGCCCGGGGACCTGCGGACTCGCGTCCCAAGTCAGGATCCCGCTGGTTCCCTTTTTAGAGGGTTTTTTTATACCCTTTTTACAAATGGTTTATGTGCAGAAGTACACATTCTTCTGTAGATACATTCACCTTGAAGATAGCATTTTGGCGTCATAAATCTTACATGGTTGCTTATCTTAGGACTATAGTGTTCTCCCCCTCAATCTCTCTCTTATGCCACTGCCCACCACCAGTACTTTATTTATGTTTAGACTTTAACCTTATCACTAACGGTTCTGCATGCTCTCAGCACAGCACATTCTTAAGTTAGTTTCCCAGGGCCTACTCTGGGGACTGCAGTCTTCAAGCCTTAGCATTACTACTACTATTATGGTTTATACACTTCATATTCTAATATTCAGGATTTCTAGTCCATACGGTAACAACTCCCCCCTTTTGAGCATTTTTCAGAGCCTTCTGCAAGGATGCTCAATTCTTCCAAGTGATAGTTTTCAGATATGATGGTGGAGGGTTGTTTCAGGAAGTTGGTTGAATCACTTCTTTTCGAGTCAGGGCCTTCATGATTTGCCGTGTATGTGTTCCTTCTTTAGCAATTATTCCTAAAAGACACCTATATATAATCACAATTACTACAATGATTATTACAATCATTATTCCATTTTGAATAATTGAGGATAACCAACCAGAGACCTGGATTCCTAAAGAACTGAATAAAGCTCCAACCCAATCATGTTCTGCATTCTTTTGTACTTCATGTATGTTTAGTTCAATTCGCTCCAATTGACCTATATTCTTTTCTACTTCTTTCGTGACATTTGGGATATGTACACAACAGTGATCATCCCTTCCTTGTAAATATCCACAAATTTCGTGTTCCTTTAATAAGAGCAGATTTAATGCCATTCTATTTTGGATTGTCATCCTGGTTGTGGCTTGTAATTGTATATTAAGATCTTTAAATCCCTTCTTTGTTACTGCTGCCAATCTTTTTGTCTGCTCTAGTAATTTATATAACATTTCCCGGTTTCTATATGTAGATACAGGTGCAAATAAGGATTCAAGCATCCAACCGAATTTTACACTTTCCCCCGGTTCGTGCCATTCATTCTCTAGATTTTCTGCTTCGACTATCTCAGGGCTTAATCCCCTTTTCGTTCTTTTCTCTTGGTCCTTCTTGGTTAATTTGGACTGTTTCCAAAATGGACATAAGGTTGGTATCCCTAACGTTATTTGAGTAATCGGACCACCTATCAGTAAATGTGTAGTCCATTGGCCATGTCCCATTACCCAGACTGAATTTCCGGGGCTTCGTACTGTGGTTGATTGACAATTTTTTCGAGCTCCTTTTAATTCTTTCGTTATTGTATGGTTGTATCTCTGACATTTACATCCTCATTTTAACAACACCCGAACGGGTACCAATCCAATTTGGGATTCTGGGGTATCATAGGTTATGACTTTACTACAGTTCCAACCTGATATTTGGGCTAGTCTGCTGTGGTGCACTGTTTCAACTTCGAGGGCTCCTGGATGTTCCTGTTTTCTTGACCACTCGATACACCAGTGTATTGATCCGATATAACTATAGGGTTCGAGTAGGCTAGGACCTCAAATTGCTTTCCATTGCTCCTACTCTTCTTTTCCTTCCTGACACACTATTTCATGATAATAATCTACTACAGGTTTTCTTCTTTTCTGATTTACTTCAAATGTGCACCACCCAACATTGTTGTATTGACCTATTTCAGTGAATACAGAATTTGGTAATTTTAAACATTTCGATCTTTGCCCTGGGGTTGACCACCGTCTTTCATAGGTATAAACCTCTTCTACTATTTTAGTGCGATTTCGTAGCTCTTTGTGGCATTTTCTCGTTCCATTTACTATTTTTGGGGGCATTTCTTCTAATGGGACGATTCCCCACGGTATAGGGTCACTTGCTGCCTTTGGCAAGGGCAAACACGCTGTTATCGCTGTTACATTTTGCATTTTCTCAAAATCCCTAATTAATCCCACTACCAAATTCTCTTGCCCCAATTCCTGTTTTTCATTTTCCATTTCTTTTGCTTGTTGGACCATTCTAGTTTTTCTCATCCTGCAAAGATTCCCTAATTTAAGAGTACAATTGATTCTCAATGAAGGACCATCCCACATGTCAATTCTCATACTTGTGGGTGTTACTTGTATTGGATAAGAATGCCCTTCTGTCTTAAAACCCTCCACTAAAATTTTTACATTTAAGTTCCCATAATCGAAATTTTCCCTAATCCATACCATGCATGAAAATTGACCAACCTGGGCTTTTTGCAAGTGTGAGATCATTAGGGTAGTATTACCTTTCTGCTGTTTCATATCCCAAATTGTCACAATTTTTTCTGAAAATACCTTATTTGTAGTGATCAATTTTCATTTTGTCTTTACTTCATCGAATCCAGCTCCTTGGTTATTAGAAAACAAACAGGTTAGATTTACATTTGCCCTTTGTGGTACAATCACTGTTGGTTTAGGGACAGTAACTTTAACAAAGGCATCTCCGATACGAGCAATGCTCAACATTAACATCGCAATCAAGGCCTTGCCCTGAACACTAGTTTTGTGTCGGTTAGAGGTTGGACTTCCCATCGTGACGGGACTTTCTTGATTCGGGTGTAGTGTATTCAATTGTCGATCCCTTGGACCTTTACGGCTGTGTATGTAGTCATAATCACTTGTTGGGGGCCGTCCCATGTTTCTTTTAGTGGTTCCACATTCCAGTTTTTAATGTAGACTTGGTCTCCAGGCTGTATATCGTGGACGGGATTCTCCAGAGGCAAAGGTCGATTCCACTGCAACGCCCCCCGTAGTGCTGTAAGAGTCTTATTGAGAGACAAAATGTAATTTACCAGTACCTGATCTCCCACCACATTAGGGTCCCCTTTGTAAGTTGCAGCATGATAGGGTTTGCCGTATAAAATTTCATACGGACTTACTCCTACCTTGTCTCTAGGTTTGATTCTGACCCTTAACAGAGCTAAAGGTAATGCTTGAGGCCATTGTATCTTTGCTTCTTGGCAGATTTTCTTAATTTGGCCTTTTAGTGTCTGATTCATTTTTTCTACTTGTCCACTAGACTGAGGTCTCCAAGGTGTATGGAGATTTCATGTTATCCCAAGTACCTTAGCCACTTCTTGCACTATTTCTGCCACAAAATGAGGTTCCCTATCAGAGGACATCCTTAGTGGGATTCCAAACCTAGGGATGATTTCTCGAAGTAAAGTTTTAATCACTTCTTTTGCTTGGTTTGTTCTACATGGGAATGCCTCTGGCCAGCCTGAGAAGGTACATACATAGACTAAAACATACTTATACCCTTGTGCTTTTGGTAATTCTGAAAAATCTATCTGCCAATAATCTCCTGGCTGTGGGCCTATTTGCAATTTTCCCATTTGCACTTGCCTACGTGTCATTGGGTTGTTCTTAATACAAACTGGACACATTGCATTGATCCTTTTGGCCATTGTTAACATTTGATTGGAGATTATTTCTTGTTTTAGAAATTGCACTAAAGCTTCTGCTTCCCAATGGCATTTGTTATGTTCAATTTTTAATATCATTCTCATTATTTTTGTTGGCAATATCACTTGTCTTACGGCAGTTACATACCATCCAGCCGCATTCTTCTTAGCTTGTACTAGCCGTGCTAATTTTTCGTCTTCTGGTAGGTATACTGGTACTTCGTCCATGAAAGCTTCCGCAGGGTTGGTACGTGCTGGTAGCAACGCCATTTGGGTCCATACCTCGCGAGCAGCCTGTCTGGCTGCTCTGTCAGCCAGACGATTTCCCTGGAATGCTCTTTCTTCTCCCTGCTGGTGTCCTTTTACATGCATTACTGCTACCGCCTGGGGCTTATGTACTGCTTCCAGTAGTTGCACAATTTGTTCTCGGTGTTTGATTGACGAACCCTGTGAATTTAATAGTCCTCTCTCCTTCCATAATGCCCCATGTACATGTATTACCCCAAATGCATATTTAGAATTAGTCCAAATATTTACTTTTTTCCCTTGACTCAATTCCAAGGCTCGGATGAGGGCTTGGATTTCAGCTTGTTGTGCTGATGTTCCGGGAGCCAAGGCTCTGGCTTCTATAACCTGTCTTAGAGTTACCACTGCATACCCGGCGTACCTGGTTCCATTCTCCACGAAACTAGATCCATCGGTATACAGCTCCCATTCAGGTTCGTCTAAGGGCTCATCCTTTAGATCCTTGCGGGTAGCGTATACCTGTTCGATGGTCTCCACACAGTTGTGTACCAGGTTGCCTTCTTCTTGGGTGGCTCTAAGAAATTCGGCTGGATTGAAATGGTTAGTTACCTTCATTTCAACATCATCATGTTCCCTAAGGATTGCCTGGTATTGCAGCATACGGCTGGAGGAGAGCCAATGCCCCCCTTTTTGTTCCAACACTGCTATTACCATATGTGGGACAAACACTTCCATTTTTTGCCCCATAGTTAGTTTTCTAGCTTCTTGTATCAGAAGCACTGTTGCAGCAACAGCTCTAAGGCAGCCAGGCCATCCAGCGCTTACTGGATCCAGTTGTTTTGAGAAGTACCCCACCGGGCGCTTCCATGTTCCCAATTTTTGTGTCAACACCCCAATTCCCAGTCTTTGCCTCTCATTTACATATAGCTGAAAGGGTTTTGTGAGATCTGGCAACCCTAATGCAGGTGCCTCTTTTAGGGCTTGCTTCAAGTTCTGAAATGCCTTTTTTTGTATTTTATTCCATTTAAATTCAGGATTCTTGACTGCCTCATACAGAGGTTTTGCTTTTAGTCCAAATTCTGGAATCCACAACCGACACCACCCTGCCATTCCTAAAAAGGACCTTAACTCTTGTGAATTTCGAGGTGTTGGTATAGCACATATGGCCTGGATCCGGTTCACCCCTAATTTCCGAACTCCTTGTGATATTTCGCATTCCAAATAAATGACTTGTGTTCTTACCAGCTGGGCCTTTTCTTTTGACACTCGGTATCCAGCTTGTCCGAGCATGTTGAGGAGTTCAATGCTGAGTCTGCAACAGATGTCTTTTTCTGTTGAGGCTAGAAAAATATCATCTACGTACTGTAAAAGAATAAATGAGGAAGGTGACTCCTTTACCTGAGTTAGTCTCCATTCTTCTAGTTCCCGGGCTAATTGGTTTCCGAAGATGGTTGGAGAATTCTTGAATCCTTGTGGTAAGCGTGTCCAGGTGAGCTGTCTTTTCCGTCCTGTAGCAGGATTTTCCCATTCGAAAGCAAAAATTTTTCTACTTTCAAATGCCAAAGGGATACAGAAGAATGCATCTTTCAAGTCAATTACTGTGAACCATTTAAATATCTTTGAGACAGCTGTTAGCAATGTATATGGATTTGCTACTACTGGATGAATATCCTTTGTTATATTATTAATTGCCCTTAGATCTTGAACTAACCTGTACTTACCATTGGACTTCTTTACCGGAAATATGGGGTATTGAATTCTGATTCACATTCCTGTAATATCCTTAAACTGACAAACTGATCTATTAAGGGTGCTACTCCTTTCCGAGCCTCCAGTTTCAGAGGGTACTGCCTTATCCGTACGGGTTGTGCTCCTTCCTTCAATTCCACAACTACCGGTTGTGCTGCTTTTGATTTTTCAGGAATCCCTATTTCCCATACCCATGGTACCACAGCCTGTTCTATTTCTGTGGGGATTTCTGTTGCCTCTACTTCTTTCACTGTAAATAATTTGGCTATATTATCTTCTGGAATTTCTAATTTTACTTTTCCTTTTTCAAAGATTATTTTTGCCTCTAACATTGATAACAAATCCCTCCCTATTAATGATTCTGGGCTATTTGGCATATATAAAAATTGATGATCAAATTCTTTCCCCCCAAACTTTATATCCAACGGACGTAAAAATGCCCTTTCTTCCACCTGTCCTGTAACCCCTACCACCCGAATGGTAGAATCACTTAGAGGTCCTAATTTGGTGTTAATAGCAGAATATGTAGCCCCCGTATCTACTCTAAATTCCAATGGTTCCCCGTCTACTTCTAAGACTACCTTCAGATCCCGATCTAGTCAGCTTTGATTCTGGTAGCTTCCCATCATAAAGGCTTGGGCGACACCTTGTGGCCCTCCACGAACTGCACGTGAATTATTTATCAACCCCTCCCCGCTATTTAGCCCGAATCCCATACCTTGATTAAGTGGACATTCGTTTTTTCAGTGTCCTCTGTTCTTGCACAAGGCACACTGATTCAATCCCAATCTCATTCTTCCTTGTCCCATTTGTAATTGGTTTGGGAATCCCCTTCCACCCATCGAAATTCCTCCCCTAGCCATTCCTCGCCCCCGTTCGCGCCCCCGGCCACCTCCCCACATACCATTCCCCGTTATCTGCTGTAGTACTGCCAACATACTAGCTTGTTGCTTCTTAGCAGTCTCTTTTTCCCTATTATTATATACCTTCCACGCAACTTCTAAAAGTTTATCCAAATTTCGTGTATCTTCCCCTTCTAATTTCTGCAACTTTTTCCGAATATTCTCTTGGGATTGTCCCATAAAAATTAAAGCTAGCTGCAATTTCCCTGATTCTCCTTCAATTTCCAAACTGGTATATTTTCGAGCAGTTTCCTTAAGCCTTTCTAAGAAAGTTGACGGGGACTCATTTTTCTCCTGCTTTACTGAATACAGCTTGGACCAGTTTAACGTCTTAGGTATCCCGCTCCGTATTCCTTCTATTAACAATTCTTGATAAGCCTTAAGTCTATGGTGACCCCCTGTTGAATTAACATTCCACTCTGGATCCTCTCGCGGCACCAAATCGTTTAATGTACCATCCGCTATTTGCAACCTAATCATTTCTCGTGCCTTTTCCCTCATAGCTCTAAACACCATCTCTTTCTCAGTAGAGTCCATTATTGTATCCAGTAAAACCTGTAAATCATTCCAGTCTGGATTCTGTGTTTTAATCACCATTTTCACTACCCTTGCCGCCCGTTCAGGATCCTCCCGATAAGCCCCCACAGACTGCTTCCAAATTAACAAATCATTAGGAGAAAAAGGAACTTTCACCATTACTCGTTCCCCGTGGGGTCCGACCGCTTCCCGCAACGGAGCCATCAATTGTGCATCCCTTTTTCCCTTCTTCTCCCGCCCGCTACGGGTCCTTTCACATAGAGGAGTACGCGGCTTATCAACGACTTTTCCTTTCTCTAAATCCCCCCCTTTTTCTTCCTCATTCACCTCTTCGTCCGACTCACTCGATTCACTCTCTTCCGGGGGGGGTGCACTAGGTGCTACCAACAGAGAAACATCCTCCTCAGGGTTTGACAACTTAACAGAATACTCCTTCCCTTTCTGCCACCCTTTGCAGCCCGCACAACCATCTGTTGCTGTTTTTAAGACCATGATGCCACACTCCTTCTGCCACTCTGGCTTATTTTTCAAATAATAAAACAAATCAAGATACGGGATTTCTTCCCATTTCTCATTATTTTGTAAGAAATGCATAAGAGGAGTTATAATATCAGGATTTAGAGTACCATTTCGGGGCCATTGCATACCCTCAGGTTCGTATTGGGGCCACACATGATTACAAAAATCAATCAATTTCTTTTTACTCAGTTCTTGACCAAATTTCCCCACCTTCCAATGTTGCAACAAACAGCCCAAGGGTGAATCATTCGGAATTTCCATCCCCGAACTAGCCAGAACTTTAAAGGTTTTAAAAGGCATCATAACACTCACACTCACACACTTTACTATTATTTCCACACTCACACACCCTTTACCACAATTCTTGCCTTTCTCGTCGCCGCGAGTGGCAAGTGCTGGATCTGCGCAATCACTGTTGCGTCTGACGACCAGCGCCTAGGCTTCCTTTTCCACAACCTTTAAGACGTCCTTTGCCCCCGGTGCGGGATCACCGTCCCGTCTTAATCGGCGGGCTTTCCCTTTCAATAAAGAATAAAGCACCTTGCGGGCTTACCTCACAGTCGTCCGTCAGGCGCGGGGTCGGGCACGGGTTGATGTCTCCCCAGAAATCACCTGGTGCCGGCGTGGAGTAGATCAGCTCGCGAACCGCCCCTGCCGCCTCCGGAGTCCTGCCGCGGTCGCCAAAACTGCTGCCCGAAACCCCAAGTAAAACACAAACTAACAGAGTGTCAGTTTATGCGGTGCTTTATTCAGGGCCCGGGGACCTGCGGACTCGCGTCCCAAGTCAGGATCCCACTGGTTCCCTTTTTAGAGGGTTTTTTTATACCCTTTTTACAAATGGTTTATGTGCAGAAGTACACATTCTTCTGTAGATACATTCACCTTGAAGATAGCATTTTGGCGTCATAAATCTTACATGGTTGCTTATCTTAGGACTATAGTGTTCTCCTCCTCAATCTCTCTCTGGCGCCACTGCTTCAGGACTATAGTGTTCTCCCCCTCAATCTCTCTCTTATGCCACTGCCCACCACCAGTACTTTATTTATGTTTAGACTTTAACCTTATCACTAACGGTTCTGCATGCTCTCAGCACAGCACATTCTTAAGTTAGTTTCCCAGGGCCTACTCTGGGGACTGCAGTCTTCAAGCCTTAGCATTACTACTACTATTATGGTTTATACACTTCATATTCTAATATTCAGGATTTCTAGTCCATACGGTAACACCATCCCATACGAGGGATCACATTCCAGGGATCCCATCCCAGGGATCCCATCCCATCCCAAGTAACCCATCCCATGGATCCCACCCCAGGGATCCCAAACCTTCCCAGGGATCCCATCCCAGGGATCCCATCCCATCCCAGCTATCCCATCCCAGGGATTCCATCCCATCCCAGGGATCCCATTTCATCTGTTCCCATCCCAGGGATCCCATCCCATCCCATCCCAGGGATCCCATCCCATCCCAACCCATCCCATCCCATCCCACCCCATCACATTCCATCCCATCCCATGGATCCCATCCCATCCCAGGGATCCCATCCCAACCAATCCCAACCCAGGGATCCCATCCCATCCCATCCCATCCCATCTCATCCCATCCCAGGGATCCCATCCCATCCCACGTATCCCATCCCATCCCATCTCATCCCGCGGATCCCATGCCATGGCATCCCATCCCATTACATCCCATCCCAGGGATCCCGTCCCATCCAAACCCATCCCATCCCATCCCATCCCATCCCATCCCATCCCATCCCATCCCATCCCATTGTAGCCCATCCCATCCCTTCCCACCCCATCCCATCCCAGGGATCCCATACCAGAGATCCCATCCCATCCCCGGGTCCCCATCCCAGGGATTCCATCCCATCCCAACCCATCCCATCCCATGGATACCATCCCATCCCAGAGATCCCATCCCAGGGATCCCATCCCATCCCAAGTATCCCATCCCATCCCAACCCATCCCATCCCATCCTACCCCATCCCATCCCATCCCATCCCATCCTATCCCATCCCATCCCATCCGCTCCCATCCCATCCTAGGGATCCCATACCAGGTATCCCATCCCATCCCAGGGATCCCATTCCGTACCATCCCGGGGATCCCATTTCATCCCATCCCATCCCATCGATCCCATCCCATCCCAACCCATTGTAGCCAATCCCATCCCACCCCATCCCATCCAATCCCATCCCATCCCATCCCATCCCATCCCATCCCATCCCATCCCATCCCATCCCATCCCATCCCATCCCAGGGACACCATCCCAGGGATACCATACCATCCCAGGGATCCCATCCCATCCCACCCCATCCCACCCCATCCCATCCCATCCCATCCCATCCCATCCCATCCCATCCCATCCCATCCCATCCCATCCCAGCGATCTCATCCCAGGGATTCCATCCCATCCCAGGTATCCCATCCCAACCAGTCCCAACCCAGGGATCCCATCCCATCCCATCCCATCCCATCTCATCCCATCCCATCCCAGGGATCCCATCCCATCCCACGTATCCCATCCCATCCCATCTCATCCCGCGGATCCCATGCCATGGCATCCCATCCCATCCCATCCCATCCCATCCCATCCCAGGGATCCCATCCCATCCATACCCATCCGATCCCATCCCATCCCGTCCCATCCCATCCGATCCCATCCCATCCCATCCCATCCCATTGTAGCCCATCCCATCCCTTCCCACCCCATCCCATCCCATCCCAGGGATCCCATCCGATCTCATCCCATCCAATCCCATCCCATCCCATCCCATCCCATCCCATCCCATCCCATCCCATCCCATCCCAGGGATCCCATACCAGAGATCCCATCCCATCCCCTGGTCCCCATCCCAGGGATTCCATCGCATCCCAACCCATCCCATCCCAGGGATCCCATCCCATCCCAGGGATCCGATCCCATCCCAACCCATCCCATCCCATCCTACGCCATCCCATCCCATCCGATCCCATCCCATCCCATCCCATCCCATCCCATCCCATCCCAGGGATCCCATTCCGTACCATCCAAGGGATCCTATTTCATCCGATCCCATCCCATCCCATTGATCCCATCCCATCCCAACCCATTGTAGCCAATCCCATCCCATCCCACCCCATCCCATCCAATCCCATCCCATCCCATCCCATCCCAGGGACACCATCCCAGGGATACCATACCATCCCATCCCATCGCAGGGATCCCATCCCATCCCATCCCATCCCATCCCATCCCAGCGATCTCATCCCAGGGATTCCATCCCATCCCAGGTATCCCATCCCATCCCAGGGATCACATTCCAGGGATCCCATCCCAGGGATCCCATCCCATCCAATCCCAGGGATCCCATCCCATCCCATCCCATCTCACCCCATCCCATCCCAGGGATCACATCCCATCCCACGGATCCCATCCCATCCCATCCCAGGCATCCCATCCGATCCCATCCAAGGATCCCATCCCATCCCATCCCATCCCATCCCATCCCATCCCATCCCATCCCAGGGATCCCATCCCATCCCATCCCATCCCATCCCATCCCAGGGATCCCATCCCATCCCATCCCATCCCATCCCAGGGATCCCATCCCATGGAACCCCTCCCAACCCAGGGATCCCATCCCATTCCAACCCATCCAATCCCATCCCAGGGATGCCATCCCAGGGATTCGATCCCAACCCAGGGATCCCATCCTATCCCAGGGATCCCATCCCAGGGATTCCATCCCATCCCAGGGATCCCATCCCATCCCAGGGATCACATTCCAGGGATCCCATCCCAGGGATCCCATCCCATCCCATCCCATCCCATCCCAGGGTTCCCATCTCATCCCAGGGATCCAATCCCAGAGATCCTCTCCCATCCCATCCCATCCCAGGGATCCCATCCCATGGAACCCATCCCAATCCAGGGATCCCATCCCATCCCATCCCATCCCATCCCCGGGATCCCATTCCAGGGATTCCATCCCATCCCAGGGATCCCAACCCATACGAGGGATCACAATCCAGGGATCCCATCCCAGGGATCCCATCCCAGGGATCCCATCCCATCCCCGGGATCCCATTCCAGGGATTCCATCCCATCCCAGGGATCCCATCCCATACGAGGGATCACAATCCAGGGATCCCATCCCTGGGATCCCATCTCATCCCATCCCAGGGATCCAATCCCATCCCATCTCATCCCAGGGATCCCATCCCATCGCAGGGATCCCATCCCATCCCATCCCGTCCCATCCTACCCCATCCCATCCCATCCCATCCCAGGGATCCCATACCAGGTATCCCATCCCATCCCAGGGTTCCCATTCCGTACCATCCCAGGGATCCCACTCCATCCCATCCCATCACAACCCATCCCATCGCAGGGATCCCATCCCATTCCATCCCGTCCCATCCCATCCCATCCCACCCCATGCCATCCCATCCCATTCCATCCCATCCCATCCCATCCCATCCCATCCCATCCCATCCCATCCCATCCCATCCCAGGGATTTCATCCCAGGGATTCCATCCCATCCCAGGTATCCCATCCCAACCAATCCCAACCCAGGGATCCCATCCCATCCCATCCCATCTCATCCCATCTCATCCCAGGGATCCCATCCAATCCCACGTATCCCATCCCATCCCATCTCATCCCGCGGATCCCATGCCATGGCATCCCATGCCATGGCATCCCATGCCATGGCATCCCATCCCATCCCATCCCATCCCATCCCAGGGATCCCGTCCCATGCAAACCCATCCCATCCCATCCCACCCCATCGAATCCCATCCCATCCCATCCCATCCCATCCCATCCCATCCCATCCCATCCCATCCCATCCCATCCCATTGTAGCCCATCCCATCCCTTCCCACCCCATCCCATTCCGTCCCGTCCCATCACATCCCATCGAATCCCATCCCATCCCATCGAATCCCATCCCATCCCATCCCATCCCATCCCATCCCATCCCATCCCATTGTAGCCCATCCCATCCCTTCCCACCCCATCCCATTCCGTCCCGTCCCATCACATCCCATCCCAGATATCCCATCCCAGGGATCCCATCCCATCCCAGGGATCCCATCCCATCCCAGGGATCCAATCCGATCCCATCCCATCCCATCCAATCCCATCCCATCCCATCCCATCCCATCCCATCCCATCCCATCCCATCCCATCCCATCCCATCCCAGGGATCCCATACCAGAGATCCCATCCCATCCCCGGGTCCCCATCCCAGGGATTCCATCCCATCCCAACCCATCCCATCCCATGGATACCATCCCATCCCAGAGATCCCATACCAGGTATCCCATCCCATCCCAGGGAACCCATCCCATCCCAACCCATCCCATCCCATCCTACCCCATCCCATCCCATCCCATCCCATCCCATCCCATCCCATCCCATCCCATCCCATCCCATCCTAGGGATCCCATACCAGGTATCCCATCCCATCCCAGGGATCCCATTCCGTACCATCCCAGGGATCCTATTTCATCCCACCCCATCCCATCCCATCGATCCCATCCCATCCCAACCCATTGTAGCCAATCCCATCCCATCCCACCCCATCCCATCCCATCCCATCCCATCCTATCCCAGGGACACCATCCCAGGGATACCATACCATCCCATCCCATCGCAGGGATCCCATCCCATCCCATCCCATCCCATCCCAACCCATCCCATCCCATCCTACCCCATCCCATCCCATCCCATCCCATCCTATCCCATCCCATCCCATCCCCTCCCATCCCATCCTAGGGATCCCATACCAGGTATCCCATCCCATCCCAGGGATCCCATTCCGTACCATCCCAGGGATCCCATTTCATCCCATCCCATCCCATCGATCCCATCCCATCCCAACCCATTGTAGCCAATCCCATCCCACCCCATCCCATCCAATCCCATCCCATCCCATCCCATCCCATCCCATCCCATCCCATCCCATCCCATCCCATCCCAGGGACACCATCCCAGGGATACCATACCATCCCATCCCATCGCAGGGATCCCATCCCATCCCAGGGATCCCATCCCATCCCACCCCATCCCACCCCATCCCATCCCATCCCATCCCATCCCATCCCATCCCATCCCATCCCATCCCATCCCATCCCATCCCATCCCAGCGATCTCATCCCAGGGATTCCATCCCATCCCAGGTATCCCATCCCAACCAGTCCCAACCCAGGGATCCCATCCCATCCCATCCCATCCCATCCCATCTCATCCCATCCCATCCCATCCCAGGGATCCCATCCCATCCCACGTATCCCATCCCATCCCATCTCATCCCGCGGATCCCATGCCATGGCATCCCATCCCATCCCATCCCATCCCATCCCAGGGATCCCATCCCATCCATACCCATCCGATCCCATCCCATCCCGTCCCATCCCATCCGATCCCATCCCATCCCATCCCATCCCATTGTAGCCCATCCCATCCCTTCCCACCCCATCCCATCCCATCCCAGGGATCCCATCCGATCTCATCCCATCCAATCCCATCCCATCCCATCCCATCCCATCCCATCCCATCCCAGGGATCCCATACCAGAGATCCCATCCCATCCCCTGGTCCCCATCCCAGGGATTCCATCGCATCCCAACCCATCCCATCCCAGGGATCCCATCCCATCCCAGGGATCCGATCCCATCCCAACCCATCCCATCCCATCCTACGCCATCCCATCCCATTCTATCCCATCCCATCCCATCCCATCCCATCCCATCCCATCCCATCCCATCCCATCCCAGGGATCCCATTCCGTACCATCCAAGGGATCCTATTTCATCCTATCCCATCCCATCCCATTGAATCCATCCCATCCCAACCCATTGTAGCCAATCCCATCCCATCCCACCCCATCCCATCCAATCCCATCCCATCCCATCCCAGGGACACCATCCCAGGGATACCCTACCATCCCATCCCATCGCAGGGATCCCATCCCATCCCATCCCATCCCATCCCAGCGATCTCATCCCAGGGATTCCATCCCATCCCAGGTATCCCATCCCATCCCAGGGATCACATTCCAGGGATCCCATCCCAGGGATCCCATCCCATCCAATCCCAGGGATCCCATCCCATCCCATCCCATCTCACCCCATCCCATCCCAGGGATCACATCCCATCCCACGGATCCCATCCCATCCCATCCCATCCCATCCCATCCCAGGGATCCCATCCCATCCCATCCCATCCCATCCCAGGGATCCCATCCCATCCCATCCCATCCCATCCCAGGGATCCCATCCCATGGAACCCCTCCCAACCCAGGGATCCCATCCCATTTCAACCCATCCAATCCCATCCCAGGGATCCCATCCCAGAGATTCCATCCCATCCCAGGGATGCCATCCCAGGGATTCGATCCCAACCCAGGGATCCCATCCTATCCCAGGGATCCCATCCCAGGGATTCCATCCCATCCCAGGGATCCCATCCCATCCCAGGGATCACATTCCAGGGATCCCATCCCAGGGATCCCATCCCATCCCATCCCTTCCCATCCCATCCCATCCCAGGGATCCCATACCAGGGATCCCATGCCATCCCCGGGTCCCCATCCCAGGGATTCCATCCCATCCCAACCCATCCCATCCCATGGATACCATCCGATCCCAGAGATCCCATCCCAGGGATCCCATCCCATCCCAGGGATCCCATCCCATCCCAACCCATCCCATCCCATCCTGCCCCATCCCATCCCATCCTATCCCATTGCATCCCATCCCATCCCATCCCATCCTAGGGATCCCATACCAGGTATCCCATCCCATCCCAGGGATCCCATTCCGTACCATCCCAGGGATCCCATTCCATCCGATCCCATCCCATCGATCCCATCCCATCCCAACCCATTGTAGCCAATCCCATCCTATCCCACCCCATCCCATCCCATCCCATCCCATCCCATCGCAGGGATCCCATCCCATCCCGTCCCATCCCATCCCATCCCATCCCATCCCATCCCAACCCATCCCATCCCATCCTGCCCCATCCCATCCTATCCCATCGCATCCCATCCCATCCCATCCCATCCTAGGGATCCCATACCCGGTATCCCATCCCATCCCAGGGATCCCATTCCGTACCATCCCAGGGATCCCATTCCATCCCATCCCATCCCATCGATCCCATCCCATCCCAACCCATTGTAGCCAATCCCATCCCATCCCACCCCATCCCATCCAATCCCATCCCATCCCATCCCATCGCAGGGATCCCATCCCATCCCGTCCCATCCCATCCCATCCCACCACATCCCATCCCATCCCATCCCATCCCATCCCATCCCATCCCATCCCATCCCAGCGATCTCATCCCAGGGATTCCATCCCATCCCAGGTATCCCATCCCAACCAGTCCGAACCCAGGGATCCCATCCCACCCCATCCCATCCCATCCCAACCCATCTCATCCCATCCCATCCCAGGGATCCCAACCCATCCCACGTATCCCATCCCATCCCATCCCATCTCATCCCGCGGATCCCATGCCATGGCATCCCATCCCACCCCATCCCATCCCATCCCATCCCAGGGATCCCATCCCATCCAAACCCATCCCATCCCATCCCATCCCATCCCATCCCATCCCATCCCATCCCATCCCATCCCATTGTAGCCCATCCCAACATTTCCCACCCCATCCCATCCCATCCCGTCCCATCACATCCCATCCCAGATATCCCATCCCAGGGATCCCATCCCATCCCAGGGATCCCATCCCATCCCATCCCAGGGATCCCAACCCAATCCCATCCCATCCCATCCCATTGTAGCCCATCCCATCCCTTCCCACCCCATCCCATTCCGTCCCGTCCCATCACATCCCATCCCAGATATCCCATCCCAGGGATCCCATCCCATCCCAGGGATCCCATCCCATCCCAGGGATCCCATCCGATCCCATCCCATCCCATCCAATCCCATCCCATCCCATCCCATCCCATCCCATCCCATCCCATCCCATCCCATCCCAGGGATCCCATACCAGAGATCCCATCCCATCCCCGGGTCCCCATCCCAGGGATTCCATCCCATCCCAACCCATCCCATCCCATGGATACCATCCCATCCGAGAGATCCCATCCCAGGGATCCCATCCCATCCCAGGGAACCCATCCCATCCCAACCCATCCCATCCCATCCTACCCCATCCCATCCCATCCCATCCCATCCCATCCCATCCCATCCCATCCCATCCTAGGGATCCCATACCAGGTATCCCATCCCATCCCAGGGATCCCATTCCGTACCATCCCAGGGATCCTATTTCATCCCACCGCATCCCATCCCATCGATCCCATCCCATCCCAACCCATTGTAGCCAATCCCATCCCATCCCACCCCATCCCATCCCATCCCATCACATCCCATCCGAGCGATCTCATCCCAGGGATTCCAACCCATCCCAGGGATCCCATCCCATCCCATCCCATCCCATCCCATCCCATCCCATCACATCCCATCCCAGCGATCTCATCCCAGGGATTCCATCCCATCCCAGGGATCCCATCCCAACCAATCCTAACCCAGGGATCCCATCCCATCCAATCCCAGGGATCCCATCCCATCCCATCCCATCTCACCCCATCCCATCCCAGGGATCACATCCCATCCCACGGATCCCATCCCATCCCATCCCAGGCATCCCATCCGATCCCATCCAAGGGATCCCATCCCATCCCATCCAATCCCATCCCAGGGATCCCATCCCATCCCACGGATCCCATCCCATCCCATCCCAGGCATCCCATCCGATCCCATCCAAGGGATCCCATCCCATCCAATCCCATCCCAGGGATCCCATCCCATCCCATCCCATCCCATCCCAGGGATCCCATCCCATGGAACCCATCCCTACCCAGGGATCCCATCCCATTCCAACCCATCCAATCCCATCCCAGGGATCCCATCCCAGAGATTCCATCCCATCCCAGGGATGCCATCCCAGGGATTCCATCCCAACCCAGGGATCCCATCCTATCCCAGGGATCCCATCCCAGGGATTCCATCCCATCCCAGGGATCCCATCCCATCCCAGGGATCGCATTCCAGGGATCCCATCCCAGGGATCCCATCCCATCCCAGGGATCCCATCCCATCCCATCCCATCCCATCCCATCCCAGGGATCCCATACCAGGGATCCCATCCCATCCCCGGGTCCCCATCCCAGGGATTCCATCCCATCCCAACCCATCCCATCCCATGGATACCATCCGATCCCAGAGATCCCATCCCAGGGATCCCATCCCAGGGATCCCATCCCATCCCAACCCATCCCATCCCATCCTACCCCATCCCATCCCATCCTATCCCATCCCATCCCATCCCATCCCATCCCATCCCATCCCATCGTAGGGATCCCATACCAGGTATCCCATCCCAGGGATCCCATTCCGTACCATCCCAGGGATCCCATTCCATCCCATCCCATCCCATCCCATCGATCCCATCCCATCCCAAACCATTGTAGCCAATCCCATCCCATCCCACCCCATCCCATCCAATCCCATCCCACCCCATCCCATCCCATCCCATCCCATCCCATCCCAGGGACACCATCCCAGGGATACCATACCATCCCAACCCATCCCATCCGATCCCATCCCAGGGATCCCATCCCATACCATCCCATCCCATCGCAGGGATCCCATCCCATTCCATCCCATCCCATCACATCCCATCCCAGCGATCTCATCCCAGGAATTCCATCCCATCCCTGTGATCCCATCCCATCCCACCCATTCCCATCCCCGGAATCCCATCCCATCACATCCCACGGATCCCATAACATCCCAGGGATCCCATCCCATCCCATCCCATCCCAGGGATCCCATCCCATACGAGGGATCACATTCCAGGGATCCCATTCCAGGGATCCCATCCCATCCCAAGTAACCCATCCCATGGATCCCACCCCAGGGATCCCAACCCTACCCAAGGATCCCATCCCAGGGATCCCATCCCATCCCAGCTATCCCATCCCAGGGATTCCATCCCATCCCAGGGATCCCATTTCATCTGTTCCCATCCCAGGGATCCCATCCCATCCCATCCCAGTGATCCCATCCCATCCCAACCCATCCCATCCCATCCCATCCCATCCCAGGTATCCCATCCGATCCCATCCCATCCCGTCCAATCCCATCCCATCCCATCCCATCCCATCCCATCCCATCCCATCCCATCCCAGGGATCCCATCCCAGGGATCCCATCCCATCCCCGGGTCCCCATCCCAGGGATTCCATCCCATCCCAACCCATCCCATCCCAGGGATCCCATCCCATCCAATCCCAGGGATCCCATCCCATCCCATCTCACCCCATCCCATCCCAGGGATCACATCCCATCTCAGGGATCCCATCCCATCCCATCCCAGGCATCCCATCCGATCCCATCCCACGGATCCCATCCCATCGCATCCCATTTCAGGGATCCCATCCCAGGGATCCCATCCCATCCCATCCCAGGGTTCCCATCTCATCCCAGGGATCCAATCCCAGAGATCCTCTCCCATCCCATCCCATCCCAGGGATCCCATCCCATGGAACCCATCCCAATCCAGGGATCCCATCCCATCCCATCCCATCCCATCCCATCCCCGGGATCCCATTCCAGGGATTCCATCCCATCCCAGGGATCCCAACCCATACGAGGGATCACAATCCAGGGATCCCATCCCAGGGATCCCATCCCAGGGATCTCATCCCATCCCCGGGATCCCATTCCAGGGATTCCATCCCATCCCAGGGATCCCATCCCATACGAGGGATCACAATCCAGGGATCCCATCCCTGGGATCCCATCTCATCCCATCCCAGGGATCCAATCCCATCCCATCTCATCCCAGGGATCCCATCCCATCGCAGGGATCCCATCCCATCCCATCCCGTCCCATCCTACCCCATCCCATCCCATCCCATCCCAGGGATCCCATACCAGGTATCCCATCCCATCCCAGGGTTCCCATTCCGTACCATCCCAGGGATCCCATTCCATCCCATCCCATCCCATCCCAACCCATCCCATCGCAGGGATCCCATCCCATTCCATCCCGTCCCATCCCATCCCATCCCACCCCATGCCATCCCATCCCATTCCATCCCATCCCATCCCATCCCATCCCAGGGATTTCATCCCAGGGATTCCATCCCATCCCAGGTATCCCATCCCAACCAATCCCAACCCAGGGATCCCATCCCATCCCATCCCATCTCATCCCATCTCATCCCGGGGATCCCATCCAATCCCACGTATCCCATCCCATCCCATCTCATCCCGCGGATCCCATGCCATGGCATCCCATCCCATCCCATCCCATCCCATCCCATCCCATCCCAGGGATGCCGTCCCATGCAATCCCATCCCATCCCACCCCATCGAATCCCATCCCATCGAATCCCATCCCATCCCATCCCATCCCATCCCATCCCATCCCATCCCATCCCATCCCATCCCATCCCATCCCATCCCATCCCATCCCATCCCATTGTAGCCCATCCCATCCCTTCCCACCCCATCCCATTCCGTCCCGTCCCATCACATCCCATCGAATCCCATCCCATCCCATCCCATCCCATCCCATCCCATCCCATCCCATCCCATCCCATCCCATCCCATCCCATCCCATCCCATCCCATCCCATTGTAGCCCATCCCATCCCTTCCCACCCCATCCCATTCCGTCCCGTCCCATCACATCCCATCCCAGATATCCCATCCCAGGGATCCCATCCCATCCCAGGGATCCCATCCCATCCCAGGGATCCAATCCGATCCCATCCCATCCCATCCCATCCCATCCCATCCCAGGGATCCCATACCAGAGATCCCATCCCATCCCCGGGTCCCCATCCCAGGGATTCTATCCCATCCCAACCCATCCCATCCCATGGATACCATCCCATCCCAGAGATCCCATACCAGGTATCCCATCCCATCCCAGGGAACCCATCCCATCCCAACCCATCCCATCCCATCCTACCCCATCCCATCCCATCCCATCCCATCCCATCCCATCCCATCCCATCCCATCCCATCCTAGGGATCCCATACCAGGTATCCCATCCCATCCCAGGGATCCCATTCCGTACCATCCCAGGGATCCTATTTCATCCCACCCCATCCCATCCCATCGATCCCATCCCATCCCAACCCATTGTAGCCAATCCCATCCCATCCCACCCCATCCCATCCCATCCCATCCCATCCTATCCCAGGGACACCATCCCAGGGATACCATACCATCCCATCCCATCACAGGGATCCCATCCCATCCCATCCCATCCCATCACATCCCATCCCAGCGATCTCATCCCAGGGATTCCATCCCAGGGATCCCATCCCAACCAATTCTAACCCAGGGATCCCATCCCATCCAATCCCAGGGATCCCATCCCATCCCATCCCATCTCACCCCATCCCATCGCAGGGATCACATCCCATCCCACGGATCCCATCCCATCCCATCCCAGGCATCCCATCCGATCCCATCCAAGGGATCCCATCCCATCCAATCCCATCCCAGGGATCCCATCCCATCCCATCCCATCCCATCCCATCCCAGGGATCCCATCCCATGGAACCCATCCCAACCCAGGGATCCCATCCCATTCCAACCCATCCAATCCCATCCCAGGGATCCCATCCCAGAGATTCCATCCCATCCCAGGGATGCCATCCCAGGGATTCGATCCCAACCCAGGGATCCCATCCTATCCCAGGGATCCCATCCCAGGGATTCCATCCCATCCCAGGGATCCCATCCCATCCCAGGGATCACATTCCAGGGATCCCATCCCATCCCAGGGATCCCATCCCATCCCATCCCATCCCATCCCAGGGATCCCATCCCAGGGATCCCATTTCATCCCATCCCATCCCATCGATCCCATCCCATCCCAACCCATTGTAGCCAATCCCATCCCACCCCATCCCATCCAATCCCATCCCATCCCATCCCATCCCATCCCATCCCATCCCATCCCATCCCAGGGACACCATCCCAGGGATGCCATACCATCCCATCCCATCGCAGGGATCCCATCCCATCCCATCCCTTCCATCCCATCCCACCCCATCCCATCCCATCCCATCCCATCCCATCCCATCCCATCCCAGCGATCTCATCCCAGGGATTCCATCCCATCCCAGGTATCCCATCCCAACCATTCCCAACCCAGGGATCCCATCCCATCCCATCTCATCTCATCCCATCCCATCCCATCCCAGGGATCCCATCCCATCCCACGTATCCCATCCCATCCCATCTCATCCCGCGGATCCCATGCCATGGCATCCCATCCCATCCCATCCCATCCCATCCCATCCCATCCCATCCCATCCCATCCTAGGGATCCCATACCAGGTATCCCATCCCATCCCAGGGATCCCATTCCGTACCATCCCAGGGATCCTATTTCATCCTATCCCATCCCATCCCATTGATCCCATCCCATCCCAACCCATTGTAGCCAATCCCATCCCACCCCACCCCATCCCATCCAATCCCATCCCATCCCATCCCATCCCATCCCATCCCATCCCATCCCATCACAGGGACACCATCCCAGGGATACCATACCATCCCATCGCAGGGATCCCATCCCATCCCATCCCATCCCATCCCATCCCAGCGATATCATCCCAGGGATTCCATCCCATCCCAGGTATCCCATCCCAACCAATCCTAACCCAGGGATCCCATCCCATCCAATCCCAGGGATCCCATCCCATCCCATCCCATCCCATCTCACCCCATCCCATCCCAGGGATCACATCCCATCCCACGGATCCCATCCCATCCCATTCCCGGGCATCCCATCCGATCCCATCCAAGGATCCCATCCCATCCCATCCCATCCCATCCCTTTCCATCCCACCCCATCCCATCCCATCCCATCCCATCCCAGGGATCCCATCCCATCCCATCCCATCCCAGGGATCCCATCCCATGGAACCCATCCCAACCCAGGGATCCCATCCCATTCCAACCCATCCAATCCCATCCCAGGGATCCCATCCCAGAGATTCCATCCCATCCCAGGGATGCCATCCCAGGGATTCGATCCCAACCCAGGGATCCCATCCTATCCCAGGGATCCCATCCCAGGGATTCCATCCCATCCCAGGGGTCCCATCCCATCCCAGGGATCACATTCCAGGGATCCCATCCCAGGGATCCCATCCCATCCCAGGGATCCCATCCCATCCCATCCCATCCCATCCCAGGGATCCCATACCAGGGATCCCATCCCATCCCCGGGTCCCCATCCCAGGGATTCCATCCCATCCCAACCCATCCCATCCCATGGATACCATCCGATCCCAGAAATCCCATCCCAGGGATCCCATCCCATCCCAGGGATCCCATCCCATCCCAACCCATCCCATCCCATCCTGCCCCATCCCATCCTATCCCATCCCATCCCATCCCATCCCATCCCATCCCATCCCATCCCATCCCATCCCATCCTAGGGATCCCATACCAGGTATCGCATCCCATCCCAGGGATCCCATTCCGTACCATCCCAGGGATCCCATTCCATCCCATCCCATCCCATCCCAGGGATCCCATCCCATCCCATCCCATCCCATCCAATCCCATCCCATCCCATCCCATCCCATCCCATCCCATCCCATCCCATCCCATCCCATCCCATCCCAAGGATCCCATCCCAGGGATCCCATCCCCGGGTCCCCATCCCAGGGATTCCCTCCCATCCCAACCCATCCCATCCCAGGGATCCCATCCCATCCAATCCCAGGGATCCCATCCCATCCCATCTCACCCCATCCCATCCCAGGGATCCCATCCCATCCCATCCCAGGCATCCCATCCGATCCCATCCCAGGGATCCCATCCCATCGCATCCCATTTCAGGGATCCCATCCCAGGGATCCCATCCCATCCCATCCCATCCCAGGGATCCCATCTCATCCCAGGGATCCAATCCCAGAGATCCTCTCCCATCCCATCCCATCCCAGGGATCGCATCCCATGGAACCCATCCCAATCCAGGGATCCCATCCCATTCCATCCCAGGGATCCCATCCCAGGGATCCCATTCCAGGGATTCCATCCCATCCCAGGGATCCCAACCCATACGAGGGATCTCAATCCAGGGATCCCATCCCAGGGATCCCATCCCAGGGATCCCATCCCATCCCCGGGATCCCATTCCAGGGATTCCATCCCATCCCAGGGATCCCAACCCATACGAGGGATCACAATCCAGGGATCCCATCCCTGGGATCCCATCTCATCCCATCCCAGGGATCCAATCCCATCCCATCTCATCCCAGGGATCCCATCCCATCGCAGGGATCCCATCCCATCCCATCCCGTCCCATCCTACCCCATCCCATCCCATCCCAGGGATCCCATACCAGGTATCCCATCCCATCCCAGGGGTCCCATTCCGTACCATCCCAGGGATCCCATTCCATCCCATCCCATCCCATCCCATCCCATCGCAGGGATCCCATCCCATTCCATCCCGTCCCATCCCATCCCATCCCACCCCATGCCATCCCATCCCATTCCATCCCATCCCATCCCATCCCGTCCCATCCCATCCCATCCCATCCCATCCCATCCCATCCCATCCCATCCCATCCCATCCCAGGGATTTCATCCCAGGGATTCCATCCCATCCCAGGTATCCCATCCCAACCAATCCCAACCCAGGGATCCCATCCCATCCCATCCCATCCCATCTCATCCCATCCCATCCCAGGGATCCCATCCCATCCCACGTATCCCATCCCATCCCATCTCATCCCGCGGATCCCATGCCATGGCATCCCATCCCATCCCATCCCATCCCATCCCAGGGATCCCGTCCCATGCAAACCCATCCCATCCCATCCCACCCCATCGAATCCCATCCCATCCCATCCCATCCCATCCCATCCCAGGTATCCCATCCCATCCCATCCCAACCCATCCCATCCCATCCTACCCCATCCTATCCCATCCTATCCCATCCCATCCCATCCCGTCCCGTCCCATCACATCCCATCCCAGATATCCCATCCCAGGGATCCCATCCCATCCCAGGGATCCCATCCCATCCCAGGGATCCCATCCGATCCCATCCCATCCCATCCAATCCCATCCCATCCCATCCCATCCCATCCCAGGGATCCCATACCAGAGATCCCATCCCCGGGTCCCCATCCCAGGGATTCCATCCCATCCCAACCCATCCCATCCCATGGATACCATCCCATCACAGAAATCCCATCCCAGGGGTCCCATCCCATCCCAGGTATCCCATCCCATCCCATCCCATCCCATCCCATCCTACCCCATCCCATCCCATCCCATCCTATCCCATCGCATCCCATCCCATCCCATCCCATCCTAGGGATCCCATACCAGGTATCCGATCCCATCCCAGGGATCCCATTCCGTACCATCCCAGGGATCCCATTTCATCCCATCCCATCCCATCGATCCCATCCCATCCCAACCCATTGTAGCCAATCCCATCCCACCCCATCCCATCCAATCCCATCCCATCCCATCCCATCCCATCCCATCCCATCCCATCCCATCCCATCCCAGGGACACCATCCCAGGGATACCATACCATCCCATCCCATCGCAGGGATCCCATCCCATCCCATCCCTTCCATCCCATCCCACCCCATCCCATCCCATCCCATCCCATCCCATCCCATCCCATCCCATCCCATCCCATCCCATCCCAGCGATCTCATCCCAGGGATTCCATCCCATCCCAGGTATCCCATCCCAACCATTCCCAACCCAGGGATCCCATCCCATCCCATCTCATCTCATCCCATCCCATCCCATTCCAGGGATCCCATCCCATCCCACGTATCCAATCCCATCCCATCTCATCCCGCGGATCCCATGCCATGGCATCCCATCCCATCCCATCCCATCCCATCCCATCCCATCCCATCCCATCCTAGGGATCCCATACCAGGTATCCCATCCCATCCCAGGGATCCCATTCCGTACCATCCCAGGGATCCTATTTCATCCTATCCCATCCCATCCCATTGATCCCATCCCATCCCAACCCATTGTAGCCAATCCCATCCCACCCCACCCCATCCCATCCAATCCCATCCCATCCCATCCCATCCCATCCCATCCCATCCCATCCCATCCCATCGCAGGGATCCCATCCCATCCCATCCCATCCCATCCCATCCCAGCGATATCATCCCAGGGATTCCATCCCATCCCAGGTATCCCATCCCAACCAATCCTAACCCAGGGATCCCATCCCATCCAATCCCAGGGATCCCATCCCATCCCATCTCACCCCATCCCATCCCAGGGATCACATCCCATCCCACGGATCCCATCCCATGCCATCCCGGGCATCCCATCCGATCCCATCCAAGGATCCCATCCCATCCCATCCCATCCCATCCCTTTCCATCCCACCCCATCCCATCCCAGGGATCCCATCCCATGGAACCCATCCCAACCCAGGGATCCCATCCCATTCCAACCCATCCGATCCCATCCCAGGGATCCCATCCCAGAGATTCCATCCCATCCCAGGGATGCCATCCCAGGGATTCGATCCCAACCCAGGGATCCCATCCTATCCCAGGGATCCCATCCCAGGGATTCCATCCCATCCCAGGGATCCCATCCCATCCCAGGGATCCCATCCCATCCCATCCCATCCCAGGGATCCCATACCAGGGATCCCATGCCATCCCCGGGTCCCCATCCCAGGGATTCCATCCCATCCCAACCCATCCCATCCCATGGATACCATCCGATCCCAGAAATCCCATCCCAGGGATCCCATCCCATCCCAGGGATCCCATCCCATCCCAACCCATCCCATCCCATCCTGCCCCATCCCATCCCATCCTATCCCATCGCATTCCATCCCATCCCATCCCATCCTAGGGATCCCATACCAGGTATCGCATCCCATCCCAGGGATCCCATTCCGTACCATCCCAGGGATCCCATTCCATCCCAACCCATTGTAGCCAATCCCATCCCATCCCACCCCATCCCATCCAATCCCATCCCATCCCATCCCATCCCATCCCATCCCATGGCAGTGATCCCATCCCATCCCGTCCCATCCCATCCCATCCCAACCCATCCCATCCCATCCCATCCCATCCCATCCCATCCCATCCCATCCCATCCCATCCCAGCGATCTCATCCCAGGGATTCCATCCCATCCCAGGTATCCCATCCCAACCAGTACCAACCCAGGGATCCCATCCCACCCCATCCCATCCCATCCCATCCCATCCCATCCCATCCCATCCCATCCCATCTAATCCCATCCCATCCCAGGGATCCCAACCCATCCCACGTATCCCATCCCATCCCATCTCATCCCGCGGATCCCATGCCATGGCATCCCATCCCATCCCATCCCATCCCATCCCATCCCATCCCATCCCATCCCATCCCATCCCATTGTAGCCCATCCCAACCCTTCCCACCCCATCCCATCCCATCCCGTCCCATCACATCCCATCCCAGATATCCCATCCCAGGGATCACATCCCATCCCAGGGATCCATCCCATCCCATCCCAGGGATCCCATCCGATCCCATCCTATCCCATCCCATCCAACCCCATCCCATCCCATCCCATCCCAGGGATCCCATACCAGAGATCCCATCCCCGGGTCCCCATCCCAGGGATTCCATCCCATCCCAACCCATCCCATCCCATGGATACCATCCCATCCCAGAGATCCCATCCCAGGGATCCCATCCCATCCCAGGGAACCCATCCCATCCCAACCCATCCCATCCCATCCTACCCCATCCCATCCCATCCTATCCCATCCCATCCCATCCCATCCCATCCCATCCCATCCCATCCCATCCCAGGGACACCATCCCAGGGATACCATACCATCCCATCCCATCGCAGGGATCCCATCCCATCCCATCCCATCCCATCACATCCCATCCCAGCGATCTCATCCCAGGGATTCCATCCCATCCCAGGTATCCCATCCCAACCAATCCTAACCCAGGGATCCCATCCCATCCAATCCCAGGGATCCCATCCCATCCCATCTCACCCCATCCCATCCCAGGGATCACATCCCATCCCACGAATCCCATCCCATCCCATCCCATGCCAGGCATCCCATCCGATCCGATCCAAGGGATCCCATCCCATCCCATCCCATCCCATCCCATCCCAGGGATCCCATCCCATCCCATCCCATCCCAGGGATCCCATCCCATGGAACCCATCCCAACCCAGGGATCCCATCCCATTCCAACCCATCCAATCCCATCCCAGGGATCCCATCCCAGAGATTCCATCCCATCCCAGGGATGCCATCCCAGGGATTCGATCCCAACCCAGGGATCCCATCCTATCCCAGGGATCCCATCCCCGGCATTCCATCCCACCCCAGGGATCCCATCCTATCCCAGGGATCCCATCCCAGGCATTCCATCCCATCCCAGGGATCCCATCCCATCCCAGGGATCACATTCCAGGGATCCCATCCCAGGGATCCCATCCCATCCCAGGGATCCCATCCCATCCCAGGGATCCCATCCCATCCCATCCCACCCCATCCCATCCCATCCCATCCCAGGGATCCCATACCAGGGATCCCATCCCATCCCCGGGTCCCCATCCCAGGGATTCCATCCCATCCCAACCCATCCCATCCCATGGATACCATCCGATTCCAGAGATCCCATCCCAGGGATCCCATCCCAGGGATACCATCCCATCCCAACCCATCCCATCCCATCCTACCCCATCCCATCCTATCCCATCCCATCCCATCCCATCCCATCCCATCCCATCCCATCCCATCCCATCCCATCCCATCAAATGCCGTCCCATCCCATCCCATCCCATCCCATCCCATCCCAGGGATCTGCTCCCATCCCAGGGATCCCATCCCATCCCATCCCAGGGATCCCATCCGATCCCATCCCATCCCATCCAATCCCATCCCATCCCATCCCATCCCAGGGATCCCATACCAGAGATCCCATCCCCGGGTCCCCATCCCAGGGATTCCATCCCATCCCAACCCATCCCATCCCATGGATACCATCCCATCCTAGAGATCCCATCCCAGGGATCCCATCCCATCTCAGGGAACCCATCCCATCCCAACCCATCCCATCCCATCCTACCCCATCCCATCCCATCCTATCCCATCCCATCCCATCCCATCCTATCCCATCCCATCCCATCCCATCCCATCCTAGGGATCCCATACCAGGTATCCCATCCCATCCCAGGGATCCCATTCCGTACCATCCCAGGGATCCTATTTCATCCCATCCCATCCCATCCCATCCCATCCCATCGATCCCATCCCATCCCAACCCATTGTAGCCAATCCCATCCCATCCCATCCCATCCCAGGGACACCATCCCAGGGATACCATACCATCCCATCCCATCGCAGGGATCCCATCCCATTCCAACCCATCCCATCCCATTCCAGGGATCCCATCCTATCCCAGGAATTCCATCCCAGGGATCCCATCCCATCCCATCCCATCCCAGGGATCCCATCCCATCCCATCCCATCCCATCCCATCCTACCCCATCCCATCCCAGGCTTCCCATCCCAGGGATCCTATCCCATCCCAGGGATCCCATCCCAGGGATCTCATACCATCCCAGGGATCCCATCCCATCCCAAAGATCCAATCCCATCCCAGCTATCCCATCCCAGGGATCACATCCCATCCCAGGGATCCTATCCCATCCCAGGGATCCCAACCCATCCCAGGGATCCCATCCCATTCCAACCCATCCCAACCCATTCCAGGGATCCCATCCTATCCCAGGGATTCCATCCCAGAGATCCCATCCCATCCCATCCCATTTCAGGGATCCCATCCCATCCCATTCCATCCCATCCCATCCCAACCCATCGCAGGGATCCCATCCCAGGGATCCCATCCCATCCCAGGGATCCCATCCCATCCCAGGGATCCCATCACATTCGATCCCATCCCAGGGATCCCATCCCATCCCATCCCATCCCATCCCCTCCCCTCCCATCCCATCGATCCCATCCCATCCCAACCCATTCTAGCCCATCCCATCCCATCCGATCCCATCCCATCCAATCCCATCCAATCCCATCCCATGTATCCCATCCCAGGGATACCATCCGATCCCACCCCAGCGCAGGGATCCCATCCCATCCCATCCCATCCAATCCCATCCCATCCCATCCCATCCCATCCCATCCCATCCCATCCCAGGGATCTCATCCCAGGGATCCCATACCATTCCCGGGTCCCCATCCCAGGGATTCCATCCCATCCCAACCCATCCCATCCCATCGATCCCATCCGATCCCAGAGATCCCATCCCTGGGATCCCATTCCATCGCAGGGATCCCATCCCATCCCAACCCGTCCCATCCCATCCTACCCCATCCCATCCCATTCCATCCCATCCCAGGGATCCCATACCAGGAATCCCATCCCATCCCAGGGATCCCATTCCGTACCATCCCAGGGATCCCATTCCATCCCATCCCATCCCATCCCATCGATCCCATCCCATCCCAACCCATTGTAGCCAATCCCATCCCATCCCACCCCATCCCATCCCATCCCATCCCAGGGACACCATCCCAGGGATACCATACCATCCCATCCCATCGCAGGGATCCCATCCCATCCCATCCCATCCATGGGATCCCATCCCGTCCCACGTATCCCATCCAATCCCATTCCAGGGGTCCCTTCCCATCCCAGTGAACACATCCCATCCCAGGGATCCCATCCCATCCCAGCGCAGGGATCCCATCCCATCCCATAGCAGGGATCCCATCCCATCCCATAGCAGGGATCCCATCCCATCCCATCCCATCCCATCCCATCCCATCCCATCCCATCCCATCCCATATCATCCCTGCTATCTCATGCCAGGTATTCCATCTCATCCCAGGGATCCAATCCCAGGGATCCCATCCCCTCCCATCCCATCCCATCCCATCCCATCCCATCTAATCCCAGGGATCACTTCCCATGCCAGGGATCCCATGTCAGAGATCCCATCCCATCCCAGGGATCCAATTCCATTCCATCCCATCCCATCTAATCCCAGGGATCACATCCCATGCCAGGGATCCCATGTCAGAGATCCCATCCCATCTCACGGATGCCATCCCAGGGATTCGTCCCCATCCCAGGGATCCCATCCCATCCCAGGGATCCCATCCCATCCCATCCAATCCCATCCGAACCGATCCCACTTATCCCATTCCAGGGATCCCATCCCATCCCAGGAATCCCATCCCATCCCATTCCAGGGATTCCATCCCATCCCAGAGAACACATCCCATCCCAGGGATCCCATCCCATCCCAGGGATCCCATCCCAACCCATCCAATCCCATCCGAACCGATCCCAGGTATCCCATTCCAGGGATCCCATGTCAGATATCCCATCCCATCTCACGGATGCCATCCCAGGGATTCGTTCCCAAACCAGGGATCCCATCCCATCCCAGGTATCCCATTCCAGGGATCCCATCCCATCCCAGGAATCCCATCCCATCCCATTCCAGGGATTCCATCCCATCCCAGTGAACACATCCCATCCCAGGGATCCCATCCCAGACCAGGGATCCCATCCCATTCCAGGGATTCCATCCCATCCCAGTGAACACATCCCATCCCAGGGATCCCATTCCGTACCATCCCAGGGATCCTATTTCATCCTATCCCATCCCATCCCATTGATCCCATCCCATCCCAACCCATTGTAGCCAATCCCATCCCACCCCACCCCATCCCATCCAATCCCATCCCATCCCATCCCATCCCATCCCATCCCATCCCATCCCATCCCATCCCATCCCATCCCATCCCATCCCATCGCAGGGATCCCATCCCATCCCATCCCATCCCATCCCATCCCATCCCAGCGATATCATCCCAGGGATTCCATCCCATCCCAGGTATCCCATCCCAACCAATCCTAACCCAGGGATCCCATCCCATCCAATCCCAGGGATCCCATCCCATCCCATCTCACCCCATCCCATCCCAGGGATCACATCCCATCCCACGGATCCCATCCCATGCCATCCCGGGCATCCCATCCGATCCCATCCAAGGATCCCATCCCATCCCATCCCATCCCATCCCTTTCCATCCCACCCCATCCCATCCCAGGGATCCCATCCCATGGAACCCATCCCAACCCAGGGATCCCATCCCATTCCAACCCATCCAATCCCATCCCAGGGATCCCATCCCAGAGATTCCATCCCATCCCAGGGATGCCATCCCAGGGATTCGATCCCAACCCAGGGATCCCATCCTATCCCAGGGATCCCATCCCAGGGATTCCATCCCATCCCAGGGATCCCATCCCATCCCAGGGATCCCATCCCATCCCATCCCATCCCAGGGATCCCATACCAGGGATCCCATGCCATCCCCGGGTCCCCATCCCAGGGATTCCATCCCATCCCAACCCATCCCATCCCATGGATACCATCCGATCCCAGAAATCCCATCCCAGGGATCCCATCCCATCCCAGGGATCCCGTCCCATCCAAACCCATCCCATCCCATCCCATCACATCCCATCCCATTGTAGCCCATCCCATCCCTTCCCACCCCATCCCATCCCGTCCCATCACATCCCATCCCAGATATCCCATCCCAGGGATCCCATCCCATCCCAGGGATCACATCCCTTCCCATCCCAGGGATCCCATCCGATCCCATCCCATCCAAGCCGATCCCATCCCATCCGATCCCATCCCATCCCATCCCATCCCATCCCATCCCATCCCATCCCATCCCATCCCATCCCATCTCATCCCGCGGATCCCATGCCATGGCATCCCATCCCATCCCAGGGATCCCGTCCCATCCAAACCCATCCCATCCCATCCCATCCCATCACATACCATCCCATCCCATCCCATCCCATCCCATCCCATCCCATCCCATCCCATCCCATTGTAGCCCATCCCATCCCTTCCCACCCCATCCCATCCCGTCCCATCCCATCCCATCCCAGATATCCCATTCCAGGGATCCCATCCCATCCCAGGGATCCCATCCCATCCCATCCCAGGGATCCCATCCGATCCCATCCCATCCAATCCGATCCCATCCCATCCCATCCCATCCCATCCCATCCCATCCCATCTCATCCCGCGGATCCCATGCCATGGCATCCCATCCCATCCCATCCCAGGGATCCCGTCCCATCCAAACCCATCCCATCCCATCCCATCACATCCCATCCCATTGTAGCCCATCCCATCCCTTCCCACCCCATCCCATCCCGTCCCATCACATCCCATCCCAGATATCCCATCCCAGGGATCCCATCCCATCCCAGGGATCACATCCCTTCCCATCCCAGGGATCCCATCCGATCCCATCCCATCCAAGCCCATCCCATCCCATCCGATCCCATCCCATCCCATCCCATCCCATCCCATCCCATCCCATCCCATCCCATCTCATCCCGCGGATCCCATGCCATGGCATCCCATCCCATCCCATCACAGGGATCCCGTCCCATCCAAACCCATCCCATCCCATCCCATCCCATCCCATCCCATCCCATCCCATCCCATCCCATCCCATCCCATTGTAGCCCATCCCATCCCTTCCCACCCCATCCCATCCCGTCCCATCACATCCCATCCCAGATATCCCATTCCAGGGATCCCATCCCATCCCAGGGATCCCATCCCATCCAATCCCATCCCATCCCATCCCATCCCATCCCATCCCAGGGATCCCATACCAGGGATCCCATCCCATCCCGGGGTCCCCATCCCAGGGATTCCATCCCATCCCAACCCATCCCATCCCATGGATACCATCCGATCCCAGAGATCCCATCCCAGGGATCCCATCCCAGGGATCCGATCCCATCCCAACCCATCCCATCCCATCCTATCCTATCCCATCCCATCCCATCCCATCCCATCCCATCCCATCCCATCCCATCCCATCCCATCGTAGGGATCCCATACCAGGTATCCCATCCCAGGGATCCCATCCCATCCCAGGGATCCCATCCCATCCCAACCCATCCCATCCCATCCTGCCCCATCCCATCCCATCCTATCCCATCCCATCCCATCCCATCGTAGGGATCCCATACCAGGTATACCATCCCATCCCAGGGATCCCATTCCGTACCATCCCAGGGATCCCATTCCATCCTATCCCATCCCATCCCATCGATCCCATCCCATCCCAAACCATTGTAGCCAATCCCATCCCATCCCACCCCATCCCATCCAATCCCATCCCACCCCATCCCATCCCATCCCATCCCATCCCATCCCATCCCATCCCATCCCATCCCATCCCATCCCATCCCAGGGATACCATCCCAGGGATACCATACCATCCCAACCCATCCCATACCATCCCATCCCATCGCAGGGATCCCATCCCATCCCATTCCATCCCATCCCATCACATCCCATCCCAGCGATCTCATCCCAGGAATTCCATCCCATCCCATTGTAGCCCATCCCATCCCTTCCCACCCCATCCCATCCCATCCCATCCCGTCCCATCACATCCCATCCCAGATATCCCATCCCAGGGATCCCATCCCATCCCATCCCATCCAATCCCATCCCATCCCATCCCATCCCATCCCATCCCATCCCATCCCATCCCATCCCATCCCATCCCCTTCCAGGGATCCAATCCCATCCCAGTGAACACATCCCATCTCAGGGATCCCATCCCATCCCAGGGATCCCATCCCATCCCATCCCAGGGATCCCATCCCATCCCAACCAATCCCATCCCATCCCACCCCATCCCATCCCATCCCATCCCATCCCTTCCCATCCCATCCCATCCCATCCCATCCCATCCCATCCCATCCCATCCCAGGGATCCCATCCCAGGGATCTTATTTCATCCCAGGGGTCCCATCCCATCCCATCCCATCCCATCCCATCCCATCCCATCCCAGGGATCCCATCACAGGGACCCCATCCCTGGGATCCCATCCCATCCCATCCCATCCCATCCCATCCCATCTCATCCCGCTGATCCCATGCCATGGCATCCCATCCCATCCCATCCCAGGGATCCCGTCCCATCCAAACCCATCCCATTCCACCCCATCCCATCCCATCCCATCCCATCCCATACCATCCCATCCCATCCCATCCCATCCCATCCCATCCCATCCCACATATCCCATCCCAGGGATCCCATCCCATGCCAGGGATCCCATCCCATTCCAGGGATCCCATCCCATCCCAGTGAACACATCCCATCTCAGGGATCCCATCCCATCCCAGGGATCCCATCCCATCCCATCCCAGGGATCCCATCCGATCCCATCCCATCCAATCCGATCCCATCCCATCCCATCCCATCCCATCCCATCTCATCCCGCGGATCCCATGCCATGGCATCCCATCCCATCCCATCCCAGGGATCCCATCCCATCCCAGGGATCCCATCCCATCCCATCCCAGGGATCCCATCCGATCCCATCCCATCCAATCCGATCCCATCCCATCCCATCCCATCCCATCCCATCCCATCCCATCCCAGGGATCCCGTCCCATCCAAACCCATCCCATCCCATCCCATCACATACCATCCCTTCCCACCCCATCCCATCCCGTCCCATCACATCCCATCCCAGATATCCCATTCCAGGGATCCCATCCCATCCCAGGGATCACATTCCCGGGATCCCATCCCAGGGATCCCATCCCATCCCAGGGATCCCATCCCATCCCATCCCATCCCATCCCATCCCATCCCATCCCATCCCATCCCATCCCAGGGATCCCATACCAGGGATCCCATCCCATCCCCGGGTCCCCATCCCAGGGATTCCATCCCATCCCAACCCATCCCATCCCATGGATACCATCCGATCCCAGAGATCCCATCCCAGGGATCCCATCCCAGGGATCCCATCCCATCCCAACCCATCCCATCCCATCCTACCCCATCCCATCCCATCCTATCCTATCCCATCCCATCCCATCCCATCCCATCCCATCCCATCCCATCCCATCCCATCCCATCCCATCGTAGGGATCCCATAACAGGTATCCCATCCCAGGGATCCCATTCCGTACCATCCCAGGGATCCCATTCCATCCCATCCCATCCCATCCCATCGATCCCATCCCATCCCAAACCATTGTAGCCAATCCCATCCCATCCCACCCCATCCCATCCAATCCCATCCCACCCCATCCCATCCCATCCCATCCCATCCCATCCCATCCCATCCCATCCCATCCCATCCCAGGGACACCATCCCAGGGATACCATACCATCCCAACCCATCCCATCCCATCCGATCCCATCCCAGGGATCCCATCCCATACCATCCCATCCCATCGCAGGGATCCCATCCCATCCCATTCCATCCCATCCCATCACATCCCATCCCAGCGATCTCATCCCAGGAATTCCATCCCATCCCATTGTAGCCCATCCCATCCCTTCCCACCCCATCCCATCCCATCCCGTCCCATCACATCCCATCCCAGATATCCCATCCCAGGGATCCCATCCCATCCCATCCCATCCAATCCCATCCCATCCCATCCGATCCCATCCCATCCCATCCCATCCCATCCCATCCCATCCCATCCCATCCCATCCCATCCCATTCCAGGGATCCAATCCCATCCCAGTGAACACATCCCATCTCAGGGATCCCATCCCATCCCAGGGATCCCATCCCATCCCATCCCAGGGAGCCCATCCGATCCCATCCCAGGGATCCCATCCCATCCCAACCAATCCCATCCCATCCCACCCCATCCCATCCCATCCCATCCCATCCCATCCCATCCCATCCCATCCCTTCCCATCCCATCCCATCCCATCCCATCCCATCCCATCCCATCCCATCCCATCCCATCCCAGGGATCCCATCCCAGGGATCTTATTTCATCCCAGGGATCCCATCCCATCCCTTTCCATCCCATCCCATCCCATCCCTTCCCATCCCATCCCATCCCATCCCATCCCATCCCATCCCATCCCATCCCATCCCATCCCATCCCAGGGATCCCATCACAGGGACCCCATCCCTGGGATCCCATCCCATCCCATCCCATCCCATCCCATCTCATCCCGCGGATCCCATGCCATGGCATCCCATCCCATCCCATCCCAGGGATCCCGTCCCATCCAAACCCATCCCATTCCACCCCATCCCATCCCATCCCATCCCATCCCACATATCCCATCCCAGGGATCCCATCCCATGCCAGGGATCCCATCCCATCCCATTCCAGGGATCCCATCCCATCCCAGTGAACACATCCCATCTCAGGGATCCCATCCCATCCCAGGGATCCCATCCCATCCCATCCAATCCGATCCCATCCCATCCCATCCCATCCCATCCCATCCCATCCCATCCCATCTCATCCCGCGGATCCCATGCCATGGCATCCCATCCCATCCCATCCCAGGGATCCCATCTCATCCCAGGGATCCCATCCCATCCCATCCCAGGGATCCCATCCGATCCCATCCCATCCAATCCGATCCCATCCCATCCCATCCCATCCCATCCCATCCCATCCCATCCCATCTCATCCCGCGGATCCCATGCCATGGCATCCCATCCCATCCCATCCCAGGGATCCCGTCCCATCCAAACCCATCCCATCCCATCCCGTCCCATCACATCCCATCCCAGATATCCCATCCCAGGGATCCCATCCCATCCCAGGGATCACATCCCTTCCCATCCCAGGGATCCCATCCGATCCCATCCCATCCAAGCCCATCTCATCCCATCCGATCCCATCCCATCCCATCCCATCCCATCCCATCCCATCCCATCTCATCCCGCGGATCCCATGCCATGGCATCCCATCCCATCCCATCCCAGGGATCCCGTCCCATCCAAACCCATCCCATCCCATCCCATCCCATCCCATCCCATCACATACCATCCCATCCCATCCCATCCCATCCCATCCCATCCCATCCCATCCCATCCCATCCCATTGTAGCCCATCCCATCCCTTCCCACCCCATCCCATCCCGTCCCATCACATCCCATCCCAGATATCCCATTCCAGGGATCCCATCCCATCCCAGGGATCCCATCCCATCCAATCCCATCCCATCCCATCCCATCCCATCCCATCCCATCCCATCCCATCCCAGGGATCCCATACCAGAGATCCCATCCCATCCACGGGTCCCCATCCCAGGGATCCCATCCTATCCCAGGGATCCCATCCCAGGGATTCCATCCCATCCCAGGGATCCCATCCCATCCCAGGGATCACATTCCCGGGATCCCATCCCAGGGATCCCATCCCATCCCAGGGATCCCATCCCATCCCATCCCATCCCATCCCATCCCAGGGATCCCATACCAGGGATCCCATCCCATCCCCGGGTCCCCATCCCAGGGATTCCATCCCATCCCAACCCATCCCATCCCATGGATACCATCCGATCCCAGAGATCCCATCCCAGGGATCCCATCCCAGGGATCCCATCCCATCCCAACCCATTCCATCCCATCCTACCCCATCCCATCCCATCCTATCCTATCCCATCCCATCCCATCCCATCCCATCCCATCCCATCCCATCCCATCGTAGGGATCCCATACCAGGTATCCCATCCCAGGGATCCCATTCCGTACCATCCCAGGGATCCCATTCCATCCCATCCCATCCCATCCCATCGATCCCATCCCATCCCAAACCATTGTAGCCAATCCCATCCCATCCCACCCCATCCCATCCAATCCCATCCCACCCCATCCCATCCCATCCCATCCCATCCCATCCCATCCCATCCCAACCCATCCCATACCATCCCATCCCATCGCAGGGATCCCATCCCATCCCATTCCATCCCATCCCATCACATCCCATCCCAGCGATCTCATCCCAGGAATTCCATCCCATCCCATTGTAGCCCATCCCATCCCTTCCCACCCCATCCCATCCCATCCCGTCCCATCACATCCCATCCCAGATATCCCATCCCAGGGATCCCATCCCATCCCATCCCATCCCATCCCATCCCATCCCATCCCATTCCAGGGATCCAATCCCATCCCAGAGAACACATCCCATCTCAGGGATCCCATCCCATCCCAACCAATCCCATCCCATCCCACCCCATCCCATCCCATCCCATCCCATCCCATCCCATCCCATCCCATCCCATCCCATCCCATCCCATCCCTTCCCATCCCATCCCATCCCATCCCATCCCATCCCATCCCAGGGATCCCATCCCAGGGATCTTATTTCATCCCAGGGATCCCATCCCATCCCTTTCCATCCCATCCCATCCCTTCCCATCCCATCCCATCCCATCCCATCCCATCCCATCCCATCCCATCCCATCCCATCCCATCCCAGGGATCCCATCACAGGGACCCCATCCCTGGGATCCCATCCCATCCCATCCCATCCCATCTGATCCCGCGGATCCCATGCCATGGCATCCCATCCCATCCCATCCCAGGGATCCCGTCCCATCCAAACCCATCCCATTCCACCCCATCCCATCCCATCCCATCCCATCCCATCCCATCCCATCCCATCCCATCCCATCCCATCCCATCCCATCCCACATATCCCATCCCAGGGATCCCATCCCATGCCAGGGATCCCATCCCATCCCATTCCAGGGATCCCATCCCATCCCAGTGAACACATCCCATCTCAGGGATCCCATCCCATCCCAGGGATCCCATCCCATCCCATCCCAGGGAGCCCATCCGATCCCATCCCAGGGATCCCATCCCATCCCAACCAATCCCATCCCACCCCATCCCATCCCATGCCATCCCAGGAGATCCCATCCCATCCCAGGGATCCCATCCCATCCCTTTCTATCCCATCCCATCCCTTCCCATCCCATCCCATCCCAGGGATCCCATCCCATCCCATCCCAGGGATCCCATCCCATCCCAGGGATCCCATCCCATCCCATCCCAGGGATCCCATCCGATCCCATCCCATCCAATCCGATCCCATCCCATCCCATCCCATCCCATCCCATCCCATCCCATCCCATCCCATCTCATCCCGCGGATCCCATGCCATGGCATCCCATCCCATCCCATCCCAGGGATCCCGTCCCATCCAAACCCATCCCATCCCATCACATCCCATCCCATTGTAGCCCATCCCATCCCTTCCCACCCCATCCCATCCCGTCCCATCACATCCCATCCCAGATATCCCATCCCAGGGATCCCATCCCATCCCAGGGATCACAACCCTTCCCATCCCAGGGATCCCATCCGATCCCATCCCATCCAAGCCCATCCCATCCCATCCGATCCCATCCCATCCCATCCCATCCCATCCCATCCCATCCCATCCCATCCCATCCCATCTCATCCCGCGGATCCCATGCCATGGCATCCCATCCCATCCCATCCCAGGGATCCCGTCCCATCCAAACCCATCCCATCCCATCCCATCCCATCACATACCATCCCATCCCATCCCATCCCATCCCATCCCATCCCATCCCATCCCATCCCATTGTAGCCCATCCCATCCCTTCCCACCCCATCCCATCCCGTCCCATCACATCCCATCCCAGATATACCATTCCAGGGATCCCATCCCATCCCAGGGATCCCATCCCATCCCAACGCATCCCATCCCATCCTACCCCATCCCATCCCATCCTATCCCATCCCATCCCATCCCCTCCCATCCCTTCCTAGGGATCCCATACCAGGTATCCCATCCCATCCCATCCCAGGGATCCCATTCCGTACAATCCCAGGGATCCCATTTCATCCCATCCCATCCCATCGATCCCATCCCATCCCAACCCATTGTAGCCAATCCCATCCCATCCCACCCCATCCCATCCAATCCCATCCCATCCCATCCCATCGCAGGGATCCCATCCCATCCCGTCCCATCCCATCCCATCCCACCCCATCCCATCCCATCCCATCCCATCCCATCCCATCCCATCCCATCCCATCCCATCCCATCCCAGCGATCTCGTCCCAGGGATTCCATCCCATCCCAGGTATCCCATCCCAACCAGTCCCAACCCAGGGATCCCATCCCACCCCATCCCATCCCATCCCATCCCATCCCATCTCATCCCATCCCATCCCAGGGATCCCAACCCATCCCACATACCCCATCCCATCCCATCCCATCCCATCTCATCCCGCGGATCCCATGCCATGGCATCCCATCCCATCCCATCCCATCCCATCCCATCCCATCCCATCCCATCCCATCCCATCCCATCCCATTGTAGCCCATCCCAACCCTTCCCACCCCATCCCAGTTATCCCATCCCAGGGATCCCATCCCATCCCAGGGATCCCATCCCATACGAGGGATCACATTCCAGGGATCCCAACCCAGGGATCCCATCCCATCCCAAGTAACCCATCCCATGGATCCCACCCCAGGGATCCCAAACCCTCCCAGGGATCCCATTTCATCTGGTCCCATCCCAGGGATCCCATCCCATCCCATCCCAGGGATCCCATCCCATCCCAGGGATCCCATCCCATCCCATACCATCCCAGGGACCGCATCCCATCCCAACCAATCCCATCCCACCCGATCCCATCCCATTCCATCCCATCCCATCCGATCCCATCCCATGGCATCCCAGGGATCCCAACCCATACGAGGGATCACAATCCAGGGATCCCATCCCAGGGATCCCATCCCATCCCCGGGATCCCATTCCACGGATTCCATCCCATCCCAGGGATCCCAACCCATACGAGGGATCACAATCCAGGGATCCCATCCCTGGGATCCCATCTCATCCCATCCCAGGGATCCAATCCCATCCCATGTCATCCCAGGGATCCCATCCCATCGCAGGGATCCCATCCCATCCCGTCCCATCCCATCCTACCCCATCCCATCCCATCCCATCCCAGGGATCCCATACCAGGTATCCCATCCCATCCCAGGGATCCCATTCCGTACCATCCCAGGGATCCCATTCCATCTCATCCCATCCCATCCCATCGCAGGGATCCCATCCCATTCCATCCCGTCCCATCCCATCCCATCCCACCCCATGCCATCCCATCCCATTCCATCCCATCCCATCCCATCCCATCCCATCCCATCCCATCCCATCCCATCCCATCCCATCCCATCCCATCCCACGGATTTCATCCCAGGGATTCCATCCCATCCCAGGTATCCCATCCCAAACAATCCCAACCCAGGGATCCCATCCCATCCCATCCCATCTCATCCCATCCCATCCCATCCCAGGGATCCCATCCCTCCCAGGGATCCCATCCCATCCCAGGGATCCGATCCCATCCCATCCCATCCCATCCCATCTCATCCCGCGGATCCCATGCCATGGCATCCCATCCCATCCCATCCCAGGGATCCCGTCCCATCCAAACCCATCCCATTCCACCCCATCCCATCCCATCCCATCCCATCCCATCCCATCCCATCCCATCCCATCCCATCCCATCCCATCCCACATATCCCATCCCAGGGATCCCATCCCATGCCAGGGATCCCATCCCATCCCATTCCAGGGATCCCATCCCATCCCAGTGAACACATCCCATCTCAGGGATCCCATCCCATCCCAGGGATCCCATCCCATCCCATCCCAGGGAGCCCATACGATCCCATCCCAGGGATCCCATCCCATCCCAACCAATCCCATCCCACCCCATCCCATCCCATCCCATCCCATGCCATCCCAGGGATCCCATCCCATCCCAGGGATCCCATCCGATCCCATCCCATCCAATCCCATCCCATCCCATCCCATCCCATCCCATCCCATCCCATCCCATCCCATCCCATCCCATCCCATCCCATCCCATCTCATCCCGCGGATCCCATGCCATGGCATCCCATCCCATCCCATCCCATGGATCCCGTCCCATCCAAACCCATCCCATCCCATCCCATCACATCCCATCCCATTGTAGCCCATCCCATCCCTTCCCACCCCATCCCATCCCATCCCGTCCCATCACATCCCATCCCAGATATCCCATCCCAGGGATCCCATCCCATCCCAGGGATCCCATCCCTTCCCATCCCAGGGATCCCATCCGATCCCATCCAATCCCATCCCATCCCATCTGATCCCATCCCATCCCATCCCATCCCATCCCATCCCATCCCATCCCATTCCAGGGATCCAATCCCATCCCAGTGAACACATCCCATCTCAGGGATCCCATCCCATCCCAGGGATCCCATCCCATCCCATCCCATCCCAGGGAGCCCATCCGATCCCATCCCAGGGATCCCATCCCATCCCAACCAATCCCATCCCATCCCACCCCATCCCATCCCATCCCATCCCATCCCATCCCATCCCATCCCATCCCATCCCTTCCCATCCCATCCCATCCCAGGGATCCCATCCCAGGGATCTTATTTCATCCCAGGGATCCCATCCCATCCCTTTCCATCCCATCCCATCCCTTCCCATCCCATCCCATCCCATCCCATCCCATCCCATCCCATCCCATCCCATCCCATCCCAGGGATCCCATCACAGGGACCCCATCCCTCGGATCCCATCCCATCCCATCCCATGGATCCCGTCCCATCCAAACCCATCCCATCCCATCCCATCACATCCCATCCCATTGTAGCCCATCCCATCCCTTCCCACCCCATCCCATCCCATCCCGTCCCATCACATCCCATCCCAGATATCCCATCCCAGGGATCCCATCCCATCCCAGGGATCACATCCCTTCCCATCCCAGGGATCCCATCCGATCCCATCCCATCCAATCCCATCCCAGGGATCCCATACCAGAGATCCCATCCCATCCACGGGTCCCCATCCCAGGGATCCCATCCCATCCCAGGGATCACATCCCTTCCCATCCCAGGGATCCCATCCGATCCCATCCCATCCAATCCCATCCCATCCCATCCGATCCCATCCCATCCCATCCCATCCCATCCCATCCCATCCCATCCCATTCCAGGGATCCAATCCCATCCCAGTGAACACATCCCATCTCAGGGATCCCATCCCATCCCAGGGATCCCATCCCAACCCATCCCATCCCAGGGAGCCCATCCGATCCCATCCCAGGGATCCCATCCCATCCCAACCAATCCCATCCCATCCCACCCCATCCCATCCCATTGTAGCCCATCCCATCCCTTCCCACCCCATCCCATCCCGTCCCATCACATCCCATCCCAGATATCCCATTCCAGGGATCCCATCCCATCCCATCCCAGGGATCCCATCCCATACAATCCCATCCAATCCCATCCCATCCCATCCCATCCCATCCCATCCCATCCCATCCCATCCCATCCCAGGGATCCCATACCAGAGATCCCATCCCATCCACGGGTCCCCATCCCAGGGATCCCATCCCATCCCAGGGATCACATCCCTTCCCATCCCAGGGATCCCATCCGATCCCATCCCATCCAATCCCATCCCATCCCATCCGATCCCATCCCATCCCATCCCATCCCATCCCATCCCATCCCATCCCATCCCATCCCATCCCATCCCATCCCATTCCAGGGATCCAATCCCATCCCAGTGAACACATCCCATCTCAGGGATCCCATCCCATCCCAGGGATCCCATCCCATCCCATCCCAGGGAGCCCATCCGATCCCATCCCAGGGATCCCATCCCATCCCAACCAATCCCATCCCATCCCACCCCATCCCATCCCATCCCATCCCATCCCATCCCTTCCCATCCCATCCCATCCCAGGGATCCCATCCCAGGGATCTTATTTCATCCCAGGGATCCCATCCCATCCCTTTCCATCCCATCCCATCCCTTCCCATCCCATCCCATCCCATCCCATCCCATCCCATCCCATCCCATCCCATCCCATCCCAGGGATCCCATCACAGGGACCCCATCCCTGGGATCCCATCCCATCCCATCCCAGGGATCCCGTCCCATCCAAACCCATCCCATTCCACCCCATCCCATCCCATCCCATCCCATCCCATCCCATCCCACATATCCCATCCCAGGGATCCCATCCCATGCCAGGGATCCCATCCCATCCCATTCCAGGGATCCCATCCCATCCCAGTGAACACATCCCATCTCAGGGATCCCATCCCATCCCAGGGATCCCATCCCATCCCATCCCAGGGAGCCCATCCGATCCCATCCCAGGGATCCCATCCCATCCCAACCAATCCCATCCCACCCCATCCCATCCCATCCCATCCCATCCCATGCCATCCCAGGGATCCCATCCCATCCCAGGTATCCCATCCCATCCCTTTCTATCCCATCCCATCCCATCCCTTCCCATCCCATCCCATCCCAGGGATCCCATCCCATCCCATCCCAGGGATCCCATCCCATCCCAGGGATCCCATCCCATCCCATCCCAGGGATCCCATCCGATCCCATCCCATCCAATCCGATCCCATCCCATCCCATCCCATCCCATCCCATCCCATCCCATCCCATCCCATCTCATCCCGCGGATCCCATGCCATGGCATCCCATCCCATCCCAGGGATCCCGTCCCATCCAAACCCATCCCATCCCATCCCATCACATCCCATCCCATTGTTGCCCATCCCATCCCTTCCCACCCCATCCCATCCCATCCCGTCCCATCACATCCCATCCCAGATATCCCATCCCAGGGATCCCATCCCATCCCAGGGATCACATCCCTTCCCATCCCAGGGATCCCATCCGATCCCATCCCATCCAAGCCCATCCCATCCCATCCGATCCCATCCCATCCCATCCCATCCCATCCCATCCCATCCCATCCCATCCCATCCCATCCCATCTCATCCCGCGGATCCCATGCCATGGCATCCCATCCCATCCCATCCCAGGGATCCCGTCCCATCCAAACCCATCCCATCCCATCCCATCCCATCCCATCCCATCCCATCCCATCCCATCCCATTGTAGCCCATCCCATCCCTTCCCACCCCATCCCATCCCGTCCCATCACATCCCATCCCAGATATCCCATCCCAGGGATCCCATCCCATGCCAGGGATCCCATCCCATCCCATTCCAGGGATCCCATCCCATCCCAACGCATCCCATCCCATCCTACCCCATGCCATCCCATCCTATCCCATCCCATCCCCTCCCATCCCTTCCTAGGGAATCCATACCAGGTATCCCATCCCATCCCATCCCAGGGATCCCATTCCGTACCATCCCAGGGATCCCATTTCATCCCATCCCATCCCATCGATCCCATCCCATCCCAACCCATTGTAGCCAATCCCATCCCACCCCATCCCACCCCATCCCATCCCATCCCATCCCATCCCATCCCATCCCATCCCATCCCATCCCATCCCATCCCAGCGATCTCGTCCCAGGGATTCCATCCCATCCCAGGTATCCCATCCCAACCAGTCCCAACCCAGGGATCCCATGCCACCCCATCCCATCCCATCCCATCCCATCTCATCCCATCCCATCCCAGGGATCCCATCCCATCCCACGTATCCCATCCCATCCCATCCCATCTCATCCCGCGGATCCCATGCCATGGCATCCCATCCCATCCCATCCCATCCCATCCCATCCCATCCCATCCCAGGGATCCCATCCCATCCAAACCCATCCCATCCCATCCCATCCCATCCCATCCCATCCCATCCCATCCCATTGTAGCCCATCCCAACCCTTCCCACCCCATCCCATCCCATCCCGTCCCATCACATCCCATCCCAGATATCCCATTCCAGGGATCCCATCCCATCCCAGGGATCCCATCCCATCCCATCCCAGGGATCCCATCCGATCCCGTCCCATCCCATCCAATCCCATCCCATCCCATCCCATCCCATCCCATCCCATCCCAGGGATCCCATACCAGAGATCCCATCCCATCCCCGGGTCCCCATCCCAGGGATTCCATCCCATCCCAACCCATCCCATCCCATGGATACCATCCCATCCCAGAGATCCCATCCCAGGGATCCCATCCCATCCCAGGGATCCCATCCCATACGAGGGATCACATTCCAGGGATCCCCCCCCAGGGATCCCAAACCTTCCCAGGGATCCCATCCCAGGGATCCCATCCCATCCCAGCTATCCCATCCCAGGGATTCCATCCCATCCCAGGGATCCCATTTCATCTGTTCCCATCCCAGGGATCCCATCCCATCCCATCCCAGGGATCCCATCCCATCCCAACCCATCCCATCCCATCCCACCCCATCACATTCCATCCCATCCCATCCCATCCCATCCCATCCCAGGGATCCCATCCCATCCCATACCATCCCAGGGACCGCATCCCATCCCAACCAATCCCATCCCACCCGATCCCATCCCATTCCATCCCATCCCATCCGATCCCATCCCATGGCATCCCAGGGATCCCAACCCATACGAGGGATCACAATCCAGGGATCCCATCCCAGGGATCCCATCCCATCCCCGGGATCCCATTCCAGGGATTCCATCCCATCCCAGGGATCCCAACCCATACGAGGGATCACAATCCAGGGATCCCATCCCTGGGATCCCATCTCATCCCATCCCAGGGATCCAATCCCATCCCATGTCATCCCAGGGATCCCATCCCATCGCAGGGATCCCATCCCATCCCGTCCCATCCCATCCTACCCCATCCCATCCCATCCCATCCCAGGGATCCCATACCAGGTATCCCATCCCATCCCAGGGATCCCATTCCGTACCATCCCAGGGATCCCATTCCATCTCATCCCATCCCATCCCATCCCATCGCAGGGATCCCATCCCATTCCATCCCGTCCCATCCCGTCCCATCCCATCCCATCCCATCCCATCCCACCCCATGCCATCCCATCCCATTCCATCCCATCCCATCCCATCCCATCCCATCCCATCCCATCCCACGGATTTCATCCCAGGGATTCCATCCCATCCCAGGTATCCCATCCCAACCAATCCCAACCCAGGGATCCCATCCCATCCCATCCCATCCCATCCCATCCCATCCCACGGATTTCATCCCAGGGATTCCATCCCATCCCAGGTATCCCATCCCAACCAATCCCAACCCAGGGATCCCATCCCATCCCATCCCATCCCATCTCATCCCATCCCATCCCAGGGATCCCATCCCATCCCAGGGATCCCATCCCATCCCAGGGATCCGATCCCATCCCAACCCATCCCATCCCATCCTACCCCATCCCATCCCATCCTATCCCATCCCATCCCATCCCATCCCATCCCATCCCATCCCATCCCATCCCATCCCAGGGATCCCATACCAGAGATCCCATCCCATCCACGGGTCCCCATCCCAGGGATCCCATCCCATCCCAGGGATCACATCCCTTCCCATGCCAGGGATCCCATCCGATCCCATCCCATCCAATCCCATCCCATCCCATCCGATCCCATCCCATCCCATCCCATCCCATCCCATCCCTTCCCATCCCATTCCAGGGATCCAATCCCATCCCAGTGAACACATCCCATCTCAGGGATCCCATCCCATCCCAGGGATCCCATCCCATCCCAGGGAGCCCATCCGATCCCATCCCAGGGATCCCATCCCATCCCAACCAATCCCATCCCATCCCACCCCATCCCATCCCGTCCCATCCCATCCCATCCCATCCCTTCCCATCCCATCCCATCCCAGGGATCCCATCCCAGGGATCTTATTTCATCCCAGGGATCCCATCCCATCCCTTTCCATCCCATCTCTTCCCATCCCATCCCATCCCATCCCATCCCATCCCATCCCATCCCATCCCAGGGATCCCATCACAGGGACCCCATCCCATCCCATCCCATCCCATCCCATCCCATCTCATCCCGCGGATCCCATGCCATGGCATCCCATCCCATCCCATCCCTGGGATCCCGTCCCATCCAAACCCACCCCATCCCATCCCATCACATCCCATCCCATTGTAGCCCATCCCATCCCTTCCCACCCCATCCCATCCCATCCCGTCCCATCACATCCCATCCCAGATATCCCATCCCAGGGATCCCATCCCATCCCAGGGATCACATCCCTTCCCATCCCAGGGATCCCATCCGATCCCATCCCATCCAAGCCCATCCCATCCCATCCGATCCCATCCCATCCCATCCCATCCCATCCCATCCCATCCCATCCCATCCCATCCCATCCCATCCCATCCCATCCCATCCCATCCCATCTCATCCCGCGGATCCCATGCCATGGCATCCCATCCCATCCCATCCCAGGGATCCCGTCCCATCCAAACCCATCCCATCCCATCCCATCCCATCCCATCCCATCCCATCCCATCCCATCCCATCCCATCCCATCCCATCCCATCCCATCCCATCCCATCCCATCCCATCCCATCCCATCCCATCCCATTGTAGCCCATCCCATCCCTTCCCACCCCATCCCATCCCGTCCCATCACATCCCATCCCAGATATCCCATCCCAGGGATCCCATCCCATGCCAGGGATCCCATCCCATCCCATTCCAGGGATCCCATCCCATCCCAACGCATCCCATCCCATCCTACCCCATCCCATCCCATCCCATCCCATCCCATCCCATCCCATCCCATCCCAGCGATCTCGTCCCAGGGATTCCATCCCATCCCAGGTATCCCATCCCAACCAGTCCCAACCCAGGGATCCCATCCCACCCCATCCCACCCCATCCCATCCCATCCCATCTCATCCCATCCCATCCCAGGGATCCCAACCCATCCCACGTATCCCATCCCATCCCATCCCATCTCATCCCGCGGATCCCATGCCATGGCATCCCATCCCATCCCATCCCATCCCATCCCATCCCATCCCATCCCATCCCATCCCATCCCATCCCATCCCAGGGATCCCATCCCATCCCACCCCATCCCATCCCATCCCATCCCATCCCATCCCATCCCATCCCATTGTAGCCCATCCCAACCCTTCCCACCCCATCCCATCCCATCCCGTCCCATCACATCCCATCCCAGATATCCCATCCCAGGGATCCCATCCCATCCCAGGGATCCCATCCCATCCCATCCCAGGGATCCCATCCGATCCCGTCCCATCCCATCCCATCCCATCCCATCCCATCCCATCCCAGGGATCCCATACCAGAGATCCCATCCCCGGGTCCCCATCCCAGGGATTCCATCCCATCCCATCCCATCCCATCCCATTGTAGCCCATCCCAACCCTTCCCACCCCATCCCATCCCATCCCGTCCCATCACATCCCATCCCAGAGATCCCATCCCAGGGATCCCATCCCATCCCAGGGATCCCATCCCATACGAGGGATCACATTCCAGGGATCCCACCCCAGGGATCCCAAACCTTCCCAGGGATCCCATCCCAGGGATCCCATCCCATCCCAGCTATCCCATCCCAGGGATTCCATCCCATCCCGGGGATCCCATTTCATCTGTTCCCATCCCAGGGATCCCATCCCATCCCATCCCAGGGATCCCATCCCATCCCAACCCATCCCATCCCATCCCACCCCATCACATTCCATCCCATCCCATGGATCCCATCCCATCCCAGGGATCCCATCCCATCCCATACCATCCCAGGGACCGCATCCCATCCCAACCAATCCCATCCCACCCGATCCCATCCCATTCCATCCCATCCCATCCGATCCCATCCCATGGCATCCCAGGGATCCCAACCCATACGAGGGATCACAATCCAGGGATCCCATCCCAGGGATCCCATCCCATCCCCGGGATCCCATTCCAGGGATTCCATCCCATCCCAGGGATCCCAACCCATACGAGGGATCACAATCCAGGGATCCCATCCCTGGGATCCCATCTCATCCCATCCCAGGGATCCAATCCCATCCCATGTCATCCCAGGGATCCCAACCCATCGCAGGGATCCCATCCCATCCCGTCCCATCCCATCCTACCCCATCCCATCCCATCCCATCCCAGGGATCCCATACCAGGTATCCCATCCCATCCCATCCCAGGGATCCCATTCCGTACCATCCCGGGGATCCCATTCCATCTCATCCCATCCCATCCCATCGCAGGGATCCCATCCCATTCCATCCCGTCCCATCCCATCCCATCCCACCCCATGCCATCCCATCCCATTCCATCCCATCCCATCCCATCCCATCCCATCCCATCCCATCCCATCCCACGGATTTGATCCCAGGGATTCCATCCCATCCCAGGTATCCCATCCCAACCAATCCCAACCCAGGGATCCCATCCCATCCCATCCCATCCCATCTCATCCCATCCCATCCCAGGGATCCCATCCCATCCCAGGGATCCCATCCCATCCCAGGGAGCCCATCCGATCCCATCCCAGGGATCCCATCCCATCCCATCCTACCCCATCCCATCCCATCCTATCCCATCCCATCCCATCCCATCCCATCCCATCCCATCCCATCCCATCCCATCCCAGGGATCCCATTCCGTACCATCCCAGGGATCCTATTTCATCCTATCCCATCCCATCCCATTGATCCCATCCCATCCCAACCCATTGTAGCCAATCCCATCCCATCCCACCCCATCCCATCCAATCCCATCCCATCCCATCCCAGGGACACCATCCCAGGGATACCATCCCATCCCAGGGATCCCATCCCATCCCAGGGATCCGATCCCATCCCAACCCATCCCATCCCATCCTACCCCATCCCATCCCATCCTATCCCATCCCATCCCATCCCATCCCATCCCATCCCATCCCATCCCATCCCATCCCATCCCAGGGATCCCATACCAGAGATCCCATCCCATCCACGGGTCCCCATCCCAGGGATCCCATCCCATCCCAGGGATCACATCCCTTCCCATGCCAGGGATCCCATCCGATCCCATCCCATCCAATCCCATCCCATCCCATCCGATCCCATCCCATCCCATCCCATCCCATCCCATCCCATCCCATCCCTTCCCATCCCATTCCAGGGATCCAATCCCATCCCAGTGAACACATCCCATCTCAGGGATCCCATCCCATCCCAGGGATCCCATCCCATCCCAGGGAGCCCATCCGATCCCATCCCAGGGATCCCATCCCATCCCAACCAATCCCATCCCATCCCACCCCATCCCATCCCGTCCCATCCCATCCCATCCCATCCCTTCCCATCCCATCCCATCCCAGGGATCCCATCCCAGGGATCTTATTTCATCCCAGGGATCCCATCCCATCCCTTTCCATCCCATCCCTTCCCATCCCATCCCATCCCATCCCATCCCATCCCATCCCATCCCATCCCATCCCATCCCATCCCATCCCAGGGATCCCATCACAGGGACCCCATCCCATCCCATCCCATCCCATCCCATCCCATCTCATCCCGCGGATCCCATGCCATGGCATCCCATCCCATCCCATCCCAGGGATCCCGTCCCATCCAAACCCACCCCATCCCATCCCATCACATCCCATCCCATTGTAGCCCATCCCATCCCTTCCCACCCCATCCCATCCCATCCCGTCCCATCACATCCCATCCCAGATATCCCATCCCAGGGATCCCATCCGATCCCATCCCATCCAAGCCCATCCCATCCCATCCGATCCCATCCCATCCCATCCCATCCCATCCCATCCCATCCCATCCCATCCCATCCCATCTCATCCCGCGGATCCCATGCCATGGCATCCCATCCCATCCCATCCCAGGGATCCCGTCCCATCCAAACCCATCCCATCCCATCCCATCCCATCCCATCACATCCCATCCCATCCCATCCCATCCCATCCCATCCCATCCCATCCCATCCCATCCCATCCCATCCCATCCCATCCCATCCCATTGTAGCCCATCCCATCCCTTCCCACCCCATCCCATCCCGTCCCATCACATCCCATCCCAGATATCCCATCCCAGGGATCCCATCCCATGCCAGGGATCCCATCCCATCCCATTCCAGGGATCCCATCCCATCCCAACGCATCCCATCCCATCCTACCCCATCCCATCCCATCCCATCCCATCCCATCCCATCCCATCCCAGCGATCTCGTCCCAGGGATTCCATCCCATCCCAGGTATCCCATCCCAACCAGTCCCAACCCAGGGATCCCATCCCACCCCATCCCACCCCATCCCATCCCATCCCATCTCATCCCATCCCATCCCAGGGATCCCAACCCATCCCACGTATCCCATCCCATCCCATCCCATCTCATCCCGCGGATCCCATGCCATGGCATCCCATCCCATCCCATCCCATCCCATCCCATCCCATCCCATCCCAGGGATCCCATCCCATCCAAACCCATCCCATCCCACCCCATCCCATCCCATCCCATCCCATCCCATCCCATCCCATTGTAGCCCATCCCAACCCTTCCCACCCCATCCCATCCCATCCCGTCCCATCACATCCCATCCCAGATATCCCATCCCAGGGATCCCATCCCATCCCAGGGATCCCATCCCATCCCATCCCAGGGATCCCATCCGATCCCGTCCCATCCCATCCCATCCCATCCCATCCCATCCCATCCCATCCCATCCCATCCCAGGGATCCCATACCAGAGATCCCATCCCAGGGTCCCCATCCCAGGGATTCCATCCCATCCCATCCCATCCCATCCCATCCCATTGTAGCCCATCCCAACCCTTCCCACCCCATCCCATCCCATCCCGTCCCATCACATCCCATCCCAGAGATCCCATCCCAGGGATCCCATCCCATCCCAGGGATCCCATCCCATACGAGGGATCACATTCCAGGGATCCCACCCCAGGGATCCCAAACCTTCCCAGGGATCCCATCCCAGGGATCCCATCCCATCCCAGCTATCCCATCCCAGGCATTCCATCCCATCCCAGGGATCCCATTTCATCTGTTCCCATCCCAGGGATCCCATCCCATCCCATCCCAGGGATCCCATCCCATCCCAACCCATCCCATCCCATCCCACCCCATCACATTCCATCCCATCCCATGGATCCCATCCCATCCCAGGGATCCCATCCCATCCCATACCATCCCAGGGACCGCATCCCATCCCAACCAATCCCATCCCACCCGATCCCATCCCATTCCATCCCATCCCATCCGATCCCATCCCATGGCATCCCAGGGATCCCAACCCATACGAGGGATCACAATCCAGGGATCCCATCCCTGGGATCCCATCTCATCCCATCCCAGGGATCCAATCCCATCCCATGTCATCCCAGGGATCCCAACCCATCGCAGGGATCCCATCCCATCCCGTCCCATCCCATCCTACCCCATCCCATCCCATCCCATCCCAGGGATCCCATACCAGGTATCCCATCCCATCCCAGGGATCCCATTCCGTACCATCCCGGGGATCCCATTCCATCTCATCCCATCCCATCCCATCGCAGGGATCCCATCCCATTCCATCCCGTCCCATCCCATCCCATCCCACCCCATGCCATCCCATCCCATTCCATCCCATCCCATCCCATCCCATCCCATCCCATCCCATCCCATCCCATCCCACGGATTTGATCCCAGGGATTCCATCCCATCCCAGGTATCCCATCCCAACCAATCCCAACCCAGGGATCCCATCCCATCCCATCCCATCCCATCTCATCCCATCCCATCCCAGGGATCCCATCCCATCCCAGGGATCCCATCCCATCCCAGGGAGCCCATCCGATCCCATCCCAGGGATCCCATCCCATCCCATCCTACCCCATCCCATCCCATCCTATCCCATCCCATCCCATCCCATCCCATCCCATCCCATCCCATCCCATCCCATCCCATCCCATCCCATCCCAGGGATCCCATTCCGTACCATCCCAGGGATCCTATTTCATCCTATCCCATCCCATCCCATTGATCCCATCCCATCCCAACCCATTGTAGCCAATCCCATCCCATCCCACCCCATCCCATCCAATCCCATCCCATCCCATCCCAGGGACACCATCCCAGGGATACCATACCATCCCATCCCATCGCAGGGATCCCATACCATCCCATCCCATCCCAGCGATCTCATCCCAGGGATTCCATCCCATCCCAGGTATCCCATCCCATCCCATCCCATCCAATCCCAGGGATCCCATCCCATCCAATCCCAGGGATCCCATCCCATCCCATCCCATCTCACCCCATCCCATCCCAGGGATCACATCCCATCCCACGGATGCCATCCCATCCCATCCCAGGCATCCCATCCGATCCCATCCAAGGATCCCATCCCATCCCATCCCATCCCAGGGATCCCATCCCATCCCATCCCAGGGATCCCATCCCATCCCATCCCATCCCAGGGATCCCATCCCATGGAACCCATCCCAACCCAGGGATCCCATCCCATTCCAACCCATCCAATCCCATCCCAGGGATCCCATCCCAGAGATTCCATCCCATCCCAGGGATGGCATCCCAGGGATTCGATCCCAACCCAGGGATCCCATCCTATCCCAGGGATCCCATCCCAGGGATTCCATCCCATCCCAGGGATCCCATCCCATCCCAGGGATCACATTCCAGGGATCCCATCCCAGGGATCCCATCCCATCTCCGGGTCCCCATCCCAGGGATTCCATCCCATCCCAAACCATCCCTTCCCATGGATACCATCCGATCCCAGAGATCCCATCCCAGGGATCCCATCCCATCCCAGGGATCCCATCCCATCCCAACCCATCCCATCCCATCCTGCCCCATCCCATCCCATCCTATCCCATCCCATCCCATCCCATCCTAGGGATCCCATACCAGGTATACCATCCCATCCCAGGGATCCCATTCCGTACCATCCCAGGGATCCCATTCCATCCCATCCCATCCCATGGATCCCATCCCATCCCAACCCATTGTAGCCAATCCAATCCCATCCCACTCCATCCCATCCCATCCAATCCCATCCCATCCCATCCCATCCCATCCCATCGCAGGGATCCCATCCCATCCCGTCCCATCCCATCCCATCCCACCCCATCCCATCCCATCCCATCCCATCCCATCCCATCCCATCCCATCCCATCCCATCCCATCCCAGCGATCTCATCCCAGGGATTCCATCCCATCCCAGGTATCCCATCCCAACCAGTCCCAACCCAGGGATCCCATCCCACCCCATCCCATCCCATCCCAACACATCTCATCCCATCCCATCCCAGGGATCCCAACCCATCCCACGTATCCCATCCCATCCCATCTCATCCCGCGGATCCCATGCCATGGCATCCCATCCAAAACCATCCCATCCAAACCCATCCCATCCCATCCCATCCCATCCCATCCCAAACCCATCCCATCCCATCCCATCCCATCCCATCCCATCCCATCCCATCCCATTGTAGCCCATCCCAACCCTTCCCACCCCATCCCATCCCATCCCGTCCCATCACATCCCATCCCAGATATCCCATCCCAGGGATCCCATCCCATCCCAGGGATCCCATCCCATCCCAGGGATCCCATCCGATCCCATCCCATCCCATCCAATCCCATCCCATCCCATCCCATCCCATCCCATCCCATCCCATCCCAGGGATCCCATACCAGAGATCCCATTCCCGGGTCCCCATCCCAGGGATTCCATCCCATCCCAGGGAACCCATCCCATCCCATCCCATCCCATCCCATCCCATCCCATCCCATCCCAGGCATCCCATCCGATCCCATCCAAGGGATCCCATCCCAACCAATCCAATCCCAGGGATCCCATCCCATCCCATCCCATCTCACCCCATCCCATCCCAGGGATCACATCCCATCCCACGGATCCCATCCCATCCCATCCCAGGCATCCCATCCAATCCCATCCCAGGGATCCCATCCCATCCCATCCCATCCCAGGGATCCCATCCCATGGAACCCATCCCAACCCAGGGATCCCATCCCATTCCAACCCATCCAATCCCATCCCAGGGATCCCATCCCAGAGCTTCCATCCCATCCCAGGGATGCCATCCCAGGGATTCGATCCCAACCCAGGGATCCCATCCTATCCCAGGGATCCCATCCCAGGGATTCCATCCCATCCCAGGGATCCCATCCCAGGGATCACATTCCCGGGATCCCATCCCAGGGATCCCATCCCATCCCAGGGATCCCATCCCATCCCATCCTATCCCATCCCATCCCATCCCATCCCAGGGATCCCATACCAGGGATCCCATCCCATCCCCGGGTCCCCATCCCAGGGATTCCATCCCATCCCAACCCATCCCATCCCATGGATACCATCCGATCCCAGAGATCCCATCCCAGGGATCCCATCCCAGGGATCCCATCCCATCCCAACCCATCCCATCCCATCCTACCCCATCCCATCCCATCCCATCCTACCCCATCCCATCCCATCCTATCCTATCCCATCCCATCCCATCCCATCCCATCCCATCCCATCGTAGGGATCCCATACCAGGTATCCCATCCCAGGGATCCCATTCCGTACCATCCCAGGGATCCCATTCCATCCCATCCCATCCCATCCCATCGATCCCATCCCATCCCAAACCATTGTAGCCAATCCCATCCCATCCCACCCCATCCCATCCAATCCCATCCCACCCCATCCCATCCCATCCCATCCCATCCCATCCCAGGGACACCATCCCAGGGATACCATACCATCCCAACCCATCCCATCCCATCCGATCCCATCCCAGGGATCCCATCCCATACCATCCCATCCCATCGCAGGGATCCCATCCCATCCCATTCCAATCCATCCCATCACATCCCATCCCAGCGATCTCATCCCAGGAATTCCATCCCATCCCTGTGATCCCATCCCATCCCACCCATTCCCATCCCCGGAATCCCATCCCATCACATCCCACGGATCCCATAACATCCCAGGGATCCCATCCCATCCCATCCCATCCCAGGGATCCCATCCCAGGGATTCCATCCCATCCCAGGGATCCCATCCCATACGAGGGATCACATTCCAGGGATCCCATCCCAGGAATCCCATCCCATCCCAAGTAACCCATCCCATGGATCCCACCCCAGGGATCCCAACCCTTCCCAGGGATCCCATCCCAGGGATCCCGTCCCATCCCAGCTATCCCATCCCAGGGATTCCATCCCATCCCAGGGATCCCATTTCATCTGTTCCCATCCCAGGGATCCCATCCCATCCCATCCCATCCCAGGGATCCCATCCCATCCCAACCCATCCCATCCCATCCCACCCCATCACATTCCATCCCATCCCATGGATCCCATCCCATCCCAGGGATCCCATCCCATCCCATCCCATACCATCCCAGGGACCGCATCCCATCCCAACCAATCCCATCCCACCCGATCCCATCCCATTCCATCCCATCCCACCCGATCCCATCCCATCCCATCCCATCCCATCCCATCCCATCCCAGGGACACCATCCCAGGGATCCCATCCCATCCCATCCCATCCCATCCCATCCCATCCCATCACATCCCATCCCAGCGATCTCATCCCAGGGATTCCATCCCATCCCAGGTATCCCATCCCAACCAATCCTAACCCAGGGATCCCATCCGATCCAATCCCAGGGATCCCATCCCATCCCATCCCATCCCATCTCACCCCATCCCATCCCAGGGATCACATCCCATCCCACGGATCCCATCCCATCCCATCCCAGGCATCCCATCCGATCCCATCCAAGGGATCCCATCCCATCCAATCCCATCCCAGGGATCCCATCCCATCCCATCCCATCCCAGGGATCCCATCCCATGGAACCCATCCCAACCCAGGGATCCCATCCCATTCCAACCCATCCAATCCCATCCCAGGGATCCCATCCCAGAGATTCCATCCCATCCCAGGGATGCCATCCCAGGGATTCGATCCCAACCCAGGGATCCCATCCTATCCCAGGGATCCCATCCCAGGGATTCCATCCCATCCCAGGGATCCCATCCCATCCCAGGGATCACATTCCCGGGATCCCATCCCAGGGATCCCATCCCATCCCAGGGATCCCATCCCATCCCATCCTATCCCATCCCATCCCATCCCATCCCAGGGATCCCATACCAGGGATCCCATCCCATCCCCGGGTCCCCATCCCAGGGATTCCATCCCATCCCAACCCATCCCATCCCATGGATACCATCCGATCCCAGAGATCCCATCCCAGGGATCCCATCCCAGGGATCCCATCCCATCCCAACCCATCCCATCCCATCCTACCCCATCCCATCCCATCCTATCCTATCCCATCCCATCCCATCCCATCCCATCCCATCCCATCGTAGGGATCCCATACCAGGTATCCCATCCCAGGGATCCCATTCCGTACCATCCCAGGGATCCCATTCCATCCCATCCCATCCCATCCCATCGATCCCATCCCAACCCAAACCATTGTAGCCAATCCCATCCCATCCCACCCCATCCCATCCAATCCCATCCCACCCCATCCCATCCCATCCCATCCCATCCCATCCCATCCCATCCCATCCCAGGGACACCATCCCTGGGATACCATACCATCCCAACCCATCCCATCCCATCCGATCCAATCCCAGGGATCCCATCCCATCCCATCCCATCTCACCCCATCCCATCCCAGGGATCACATCCCATCCCACGGATCCCATCCCATCCCATCCCAGGCATCCCATCCGATCCCATCCAAGGGATCCCATCCCATCCAATCCCATCCCAGGGATCCCATCCCATCCCATCCCAGGGATCCCATCCCATGGAACCAATCCCAACCCAGGGATCCCATCCCATTCCAACCCATCCAATCCCATCCCAGGGATGCCATCCCAGGGATTCGATCCCAACCCAGGGATCCCATCCTATCCCAGGGATCCCATCCCAGGGATTCCATCCCATCCCAGGGATCCCATCCCATCCCAGGGATCACATTCCCGGGATCCCATCCCAGGGATCCCATCCCATCCCAGGGATCCCATCCCATCCCATCCTATCCCATCCCATCCCATCCCATCCCAGGGATCCCATACCAGGGATCCCATCCCATCCCCGGGTCCCCATCCCAGGGATTCCATCCCATCCCAACCCATCCCATCCCATGGATACCATCCGATCCCAGAGATCCCATCCCAGGGATCCCATCCCATCCCATCCCATCTCATCCCATCCCATCCCATCCCATCTCACCCCATCCCATCCCAGGGATCACATCCCATCCCACGGATGCCATCCCATCCCATCCCAGGCATCCCATCCGATCCCATCCAAGGATCCCATCCCATCCCATCCCAGGGATCCCATCCCATCCCATCCCAGGGATCCCATCCCATCCCATCCCATCCCATCCCAGGGATCCCATCCCATGGAACCCATCCCAACCCAGGGATCCCATCCCATTCCAACCCATCCAATCCCATCCCAGGGATCCCATCCCAGAGATTCCATCCCATCCCAGGGATGGCATCCCAGGGATTCGATCCCAACCCAGGGATCCCATCCTATCCCAGGGATCCCATCCCAGGGATTCCATCCCATCCCAGGGATCCCATCCCATCCCAGGGATCACATTCCAGGGATCCCATCCCAGGGATCCCATCCCATCCCCGGGTCCCCATCCCAGGGATTCCATCCCATCCCAAACCATCCCTTCCCATGGATACCATCCGATCCCAGAGATCCCATCCCAGGGATCCCATCCCATCCCAGGGATCCCATCCCATCCCAACCCATCCCATCCCATCCTGCCCCATCCCATCCCATCCTATCCCATCCCATCCCATCCCATCCTAGGGATCCCATACCAGGTATACCATCCCATCCCAGGGATCCCATTCCGTACCATCCCAGGGATCCCATTCCATCCCATCCCATCCCATGGATCCCATCCCATCCCAACCCATTGTAGCCAATCCAATCCCATCCCACTCCATCCCATCCCATCCAATCCCATCCCATCCCATCCCATCCCATCCCATCGCAGGGATCCCATCCCATCCCGTCCCATCCCATCCCATCCCACCCCATCCCATCCCATCCCATCCCATCCCATCCCATCCCATACCATCCCATCCCAGCGATCTCATCCCAGGGATTCCATCCCATCCCAGGTATCCCATCCCAACCAGTCCCAACCCAGGGATCCCATCCCACCCCATCCCATCCCATCCCAACACATCTCATCCCATCCCATCCCAGGGATCCCAACCCATCCCACGTATCCCATCCCATCCCATCTCATCCCGCGGATCCCATGCCATGGCATCCCATCCAAAACCATCCCATCCAAACCCATCCCATCCCATCCCATCCCATCCCATCCCAAACCCATCCCATCCCATCCCATCCCATCCCATCCCATCCCATCCCATCCCATTGTAGCCCATCCCAACCCTTCCCACCCCATCCCATCCCATCCCGTCCCATCACATCCCATCCCAGATATCCCATCCCAGGGATCCCATCCCATCCCAGGGATCCCATCCCATCCCAGGGATCCCATCCGATCCCATCCCATCCCATCCAATCCCATCCCATCCCATCCCATCCCATCCCATCCCATCCCATCCCATCCCATCCCATCCCAGGGATCCCATACCAGAGATCCCATTCCCGGGTCCCCATCCCAGGGAACCCATCCCATCCCAACCCATCCCATCCAATGGTTACCATCCCATCCTAGAGAACCCATCCCAGGGATCCCATCCCATCCCAGGGAACCCATCCCATCCCAACCCATCCCATCCCATCCCATCCCATCCCATCCCATCCCATCCCATCCCATCCCATCCCATCCCAGGCATCCCATCCGATCCCATCCAAGGGATCCCATCCCAACCAATCCAATCCCAGGGATCCCATCCCATCCCATCTCACCCCATCCCATCCCAGGGATCACATCCCATCCCACGGATCCCATCCCATCCCATCCCAGGCATCCCATCCAATCCCATCCCAGGGATCCCATCCCATCCCATCCCATCCCAGGGATCCCATCCCATGGAACCCATCCCAACCCAGGGATCCCATCCCATTCCAACCCATCCAATCCCATCCCAGGGATCCCATTCCAGAGATTCCATCCCATCCCAGGGATGCCATCCCAGGGATTCGATCCCAACCCAGGGATCCCATCCTATCCCAGGGATCCCATCCCAGGGATTCCATCCCATCCCAGGGATCCCATCCCATCCCAGGGATCACATTCCCGGGATCCCATCCCAGGGATCCCATCCCATCCCAGGGATCCCATCCCATCCCATCCTAACCCATCCCATCCCATCCCATCCCAGGGATCCCATACCAGGGATCCCATCCCATCCCCGGGTCCCCATCCCAGGGATTCCATCCCATCCCAACCCATCCCATCCCATGGATACCATCCGATCCCAGAGATCCCATCCCAGGGATCCCATCCCAGGGATCCCATCCCATCCCAACCCATCCCATCCCATCCTACCCCATCCCATCCCATCCCATCCTACCCCATCCCATCCCATCCTATCCTATCCCATCCCATCCCATCCCATCCCATCCCATCCCATCGTAGGGATCCCATACCAGGTATCCCATCCCAGGGATCCCATTCCGTACCATCCCAGGGATCCCATTCCATCCCATCCCATCCCATCCCATCGATCCCATCCCATCCCAAACCATTGTAGCCAATCCCATCCCATCCCACCCCATCCCATCCAATCCCATCCCACCCCATCCCATCCCATCCCATCCCATCCCATCCCATCCCATCCCATCCCATCCCATCCCAGGGACACCATCCCAGGGATACCATACCATCCCAACCCATCCCATCCCATCCGATCCCATCCCAGGGATCCCATCCCATACCATCCCATCCCATCGCAGGGATCCCATCCCATCCCATTCCAATCCATCCCATCACATCCCATCCCAGCGATCTCATCCCAGGAATTCCATCCCATCCCTGTGATCCCATCCCATCCCACCCATTCCCATCCCCGGAATCCCATCCCATCACATCCCACGGATCCCATAACATCCCAGGGATCCCATCCCATCCCATCCCAGGGATCCCATCCCAGGGATTCCATCCCATCCCAGGGATCCCATCCCATACGAGGGATCACATTCCAGGGATCCCATCCCAGGGATCCCATCCCATCCCAAGTAACCCATCCCATGGATCCCACCCCAGGGATCCCAACCCTTCCCAGGGATCCCATCCCAGGGATCCCGTCCCATCCCAGCTATCCCATCCCAGGGATTCCATCCCATCCCAGGGATCCCATTTCATCTGTTCCCATCCCAGGGATCCCATCCCATCCCATCCCATCCCAGGGATCCCATCCCATCCCAACCCATCCCATCCCATCCCACCCCATCACATTCCATCCCATCCCATGGATCCCATCCCATCCCAGGGATCCCATCCCATCCCATCCCATACCATCCCAGGGACCGCATCCCATCCCAACCAATCCCATCCCACCCGATCCCATCCCATTCCATCCCATCCCACCCGATCCCATCCCATCCCATCCCATCCCATCCCATCCCATCCCATCCCATCCCAGGGACACCATCCCAGGGATCCCATCCCATCCCATCCCATCCCATCCCATCCCATCCCATCACATCCCATCCCAGCGATCTCATCCCAGGGATTCCATCCCATCCCAGGTATCCCATCCCAACCAATCCTAACCCAGGGATCCCATCCGATCCAATCCCAGGGATCCCATCCCATCCCATCCCATCCCATCTCACCCCATCCCATCCCAGGGATCACATCCCATCCCACGGATCCCATCCCATCCCATCCCAGGCATCCCATCCGATCCCATCCAAGGGATCCCATCCCATCCAATCCCATCCCAGGGATCCCATCCCATCCCATCCCAGGGATCCCATCCCATGGAACCCATCCCAACCCAGGGATCCCATCCCATTCCAACCCATCCAATCCCATCCCAGGGATCCCATCCCAGAGATTCCATCCCATCCCAGGGATGCCATCCCAGGGATTCGATCCCAACCCAGGGATCCCATCCTATCCCAGGGATCCCATCCCAGGGATTCCATCCCATCCCAGGGATCCCATCCCATCCCAGGGATCACATTCCCGGGATCCCATCCCAGGGATCCCATCCCATCCCAGGGATCCCATCCCATCCCATCCTATCCCATCCCATCCCATCCCATCCCATCCCATCCCATCCCATCCCAGGGATCCCATACCAGGGATCCCATCCCATCCCCGGGTCCCCATCCCAGGGATTCCATCCCATCCCAACCCATCCCATCCCATGGATACCATCCGATCCCAGAGATCCCATCCCAGGGATCCCATCCCAGGGATCCCATCCCATCCCAACCCATCCCATCCCATCCTACCCCATCCCATCCCATCCTATCCTATCCCATCCCATCCCATCCCATCCCATCCCATCCCATCGTAGGGATCCCATAACAGGAATCCCATCCCAGGGATCCCATTCCGTACCATCCCAGGGATCCCATTCCATCCCATCCCATCCCATCCCATCCCATCGATCCCATCCCATCCCAAACCATTGTAGCCAATCCCATCCCATCCCACCCCATCCCATCCAATCCCATCCCACCCCATCCCATCCCATCCCATCCCAGGGACACCATCCCAGGGTTACCATACCATCCCAACCCATCCCATCCCATCCGATCCAATCCCAGGGATCCCATCCCATCCCATCCCATCTCACCCCATCCCATCCCAGGGATCACATCCCATCCCACGGATCCCATCCCATCCCATCCCAGGCATCCCATCCGATCCCATCCAAGGGATCCCATCCCATCCAATCCCATCCCAGGGATCCCATCCCATCCCATCCCAGGGATCCCATCCCATGGAACCCATCCCAACCCAGGGATCCCATCCCATTCCAACCCATCCAATCCCATCCCAGGGATCCCATCCCAGGGATTCCATCCCATCCCAGGGATCCCATCCCATCCCAGGGATCACATTCCAGGGATCCCATCCCAGGGATCCCATCCCATCCCCGGGTCCCCATCCCAGGGATTCCATCCCATCCCAAACCATCCCTTCCCATGGATACCATCCGATCCCAGAGATCCCATCCCAGGGATCCCATCCCATCCCAGGGATCCCATCCCATCCCAACCCATCCCATCCCATCCTGCCCCATCCCATCCCATCCTATCCCATCCCATCCCATCCCATCCTAGGGATCCCATACCAGGTATACCATCCCATCCCAGGGATCCCATTCCGTACCATCCCAGGGATCCCATTCCATCCCATCCCATCCCATGGATCCCATCCCATCCCAACCCATTGTAGCCAATCCAATCCCATCCCACTCCATCCCATCCCATCCAATCCCATCCCATCCCATCCCATCCCATCCCATCGCAGGGATCCCATCCCATCCCGTCCCATCCCATCCCATCCCACCCCATCCCATCCCATCCCATCCCATCCCATCCCATCCCATACCATCCCATCCCAGCGATCTCATCCCAGGGATTCCATCCCATCCCAGGTATCCCATCCCAACCAGTCCCAACCCAGGGATCCCATCCCACCCCATCCCATCCCATCCCAACACATCTCATCCCATCCCATCCCAGGGATCCCAACCCATCCCACGTATCCCATCCCATCCCATCTCATCCCGCGGATCCCATGCCATGGCATCCCATCCAAAACCATCCCATCCAAACCCATCCCATCCCATCCCATCCCATCCCATCCCAAACCCATCCCATCCCATCCCATCCCATCCCATCCCATCCCATCCCATCCCATTGTAGCCCATCCCAACCCTTCCCACCCCATCCCATCCCATCCCGTCCCATCACATCCCATCCCAGATATCCCATCCCAGGGATCCCATCCCATCCCAGGGATCCCATCCCATCCCAGGGATCCCATCCGATCCCATCCCATCCCATCCAATCCCATCCCATCCCATCCCATCCCATCCCATCCCATCCCATCCCATCCCAGGGATCCCATACCAGAGATCCCATTCCCGGGTCCCCATCCCAGGGATTCCATCCCATCCCAACCCATCCCATCCAATGGTTACCATCCCATCCTAGAGAACCCATCCCAGGGATCCCATCCCATCCCAGGGAACCCATCCCATCCCAACCCATCCCATCCCATCCCATCCCATCCCATCCCATCCCATCCCATCCCATCCCATCCCATCCCAGGCATCCCATCCGATCCCATCCAAGGGATCCCATCCCAACCAATCCAATCCCAGGGATCCCATCCCATCCCATCTCACCCCATCCCATCCCAGGGATCACATCCCATCCCACGGATCCCATCCCATCCCATCCCAGGCATCCCATCCAATCCCATCCCAGGGATCCCATCCCATCCCATCCCATCCCAGGGATCCCATCCCATGGAACCCATCCCAACCCAGGGATCCCATCCCATTCCAACCCATCCAATCCCATCCCAGGGATCCCATTCCAGAGATTCCATCCCATCCCAGGGATGCCATCCCAGGGATTCGATCCCAACCCAGGGATCCCATCCTATCCCAGGGATCCCATCCCAGGGATTCCATCCCATCCCAGGGATCCCATCCCATCCCAGGGATCACATTCCCGGGATCCCATCCCAGGGATCCCATCCCATCCCAGGGATCCCATCCCATCCCATCCTAACCCATCCCATCCCATCCCATCCCAGGGATCCCATACCAGGGATCCCATCCCATCCCCGGGTCCCCATCCCAGGGATTCCATCCCATCCCAACCCATCCCATCCCATGGATACCATCCGATCCCAGAGATCCCATCCCAGGGATCCCATCCCAGGGATCCCATCCCATCCCAACCCATCCCATCCCATCCTACCCCATCCCATCCCATCCCATCCTACCCCATCCCATCCCATCCTATCCTATCCCATCCCATCCCATCCCATCCCATCCCATCCCATCGTAGGGATCCCATACCAGGTATCCCATCCCAGGGATCCCATTCCGTACCATCCCAGGGATCCCATTCCATCCCATCCCATCCCATCCCATCGATCCCATCCCATCCCAAACCATTGTAGCCAATCCCATCCCATCCCACCCCATCCCATCCAATCCCATCCCACCCCATCCCATCCCATCCCATCCCATCCCATCCCATCCCATCCCATCCCATCCCATCCCATCCCAGGGACACCATCCCAGGGATACCATACCATCCCAACCCATCCCATCCCATCCGATCCCATCCCAGGGATCCCATCCCATACCATCCCATCCCATCGCAGGGATCCCATCCCATCCCATTCCAATCCATCCCATCACATCCCATCCCAGCGATCTCATCCCAGGAATTCCATCCCATCCCTGTGATCCCATCCCATCCCACCCATTCCCATCCCCGGAATCCCATCCCATCACATCCCACGGATCCCATAACATCCCAGGGATCCCATCCCATCCCATCCCAGGGATCCCATCCCAGGGATTCCATCCCATCCCAGGGATCCCATCCCATACGAGGGATCACATTCCAGGGATCCCATCCCAGGGATCCCATCCCATCCCAAGTAACCCATCCCATGGATCCCACCCCAGGGATCCCAACCCTTCCCAGGGATCCCATCCCAGGGATCCCGTCCCATCCCAGCTATCCCATCCCAGGGATTCCATCCCATCCCAGGGATCCCATTTCATCTGTTCCCATCCCAGGGATCCCATCCCATCCCATCCCATCCCAGGGATCCCATCCCATCCCAACCCATCCCATCCCATCCCACCCCATCACATTCCATCCCATCCCATGGATCCCATCCCATCCCAGGGATCCCATCCCATCCCATCCCATACCATCCCAGGGACCGCATCCCATCCCAACCAATCCCATCCCACCCGATCCCATCCCATTCCATCCCATCCCACCCGATCCCATCCCATCCCATCCCATCCCATCCCATCCCATCCCATCCCAGGGACACCATCCCAGGGATCCCATCCCATCCCATCCCATCCCATCCCATCCCATCACATCCCATCCCAGCGATCTCATCCCAGGGATTCCATCCCATCCCAGGTATCCCATCCCAACCAATCCTAACCCAGGGATCCCATCCGATCCAATCCCAGGGATCCCATCCCATCCCATCCCATCTCACCCCATCCCATCCCAGGGATCACATCCCATCCCACGGATCCCATCCCATCCCATCCCAGGCATCCCATCCGATCCCATCCAAGGGATCCCATCCCATCCAATCCCATCCCAGGGATCCCATCCCATCCCATCCCATCCCAGGGATCCCATCCCATGGAACCCATCCCAACCCAGGGATCCCATCCCATTCCAACCCATCCAATCCCATCCCAGGGATCCCATCCCAGAGATTCCATCCCATCCCAGGGATGCCATCCCAGGGATTCGATCCCAACCCAGGGATCCCATCCTATCCCAGGGATCCCATCCCAGGGATTCCATCCCATCCCAGGGATCCCATCCCATCCCAGGGATCACATTCCCGGGATCCCATCCCAGGGATCCCATCCCATCCCAGGGATCCCATCCCATCCCATCCTATCCCATCCCATCCCATCCCATCCCATCCCATCCCATCCCATCCCAGGGATCCCATACCAGGGATCCCATCCCATCCCCGGGTCCCCATCCCAGGGATTCCATCCCATCCCAACCCATCCCATCCCATGGATACCATCCGATCCCAGAGATCCCATCCCAGGGATCCCATCCCAGGGATCCCATCCCATCCCAACCCATCCCATCCCATCCTACCCCATCCCATCCCATCCTATCCTATCCCATCCCATCCCATCCCATCCCATCCCATCCCATCCCATCGTAGGGATCCCATAACAGGTATCCCATCCCAGGGATCCCATTCCGTACCATCCCAGGGATCCCATTCCATCCCATCCCATCCCATCCCATCGATCCCATCCCATCCCAAACCATTGTAGCCAATCCCATCCCATCCCACCCCATCCCATCCAATCCCATCCCACCCCATCCCATCCCATCCCATCCCATCCCATCCCATCCCATCCCAGGGACACCATCCCAGGGATACCATACCATCCCAACCCATCCCATCCCATCCGATCCAATCCCAGGGATCCCATCCCATCCCATCCCATCTCACCCCATCCCATCCCAGGGATCACATCCCATCCCACGGATCCCATCCCATCCCATCCCAGGCATCACATCCGATCCCATCCAAGGGATCCCATCCCATCCAATCCCATCCCAGGGATCCCATCCCATCCCATCCCAGGGATCCCATCCCATGGAACCCATCCCAACCCAGGGATCCCATCCCATTCCAACCCATCCAATCCCATCCCAGGGATCCCATCCCAGGGATTCCATCCCATCCCAGGGATCCCATCCCATCCCAGGGATCACATTCCCGGGATCCCATCCCAGGGATCCCATCCCATCCCAGGGATCCCATCCCATCCCATCCTATCCCATCCCATCCCATCCCATTCCAGGGATCCCATACCAGGGATCCCATCCCATCCCCGGGTCCCCATCCCAGGGATTCCATCCCATCCCAACCCATCCCATCCCATGGATACCATCCGATCCCAGAGATCCCATCCCAGGGATCCCATCCCAGGGATCCCATCCCATCCCAACCCATCCCATCCTACCCCATCCCATCCCATCCCATCCTACCCCATCCCATCCCATCCTATCCTATCCCATCCCATCCCATCCCATCCCATCCCATCCCATCCCATCCCATCCCATCGTAGGGATCCCATACCAGGTATCCCATCCCAGGGATCCCATTCCGTACCATCCCAGGGATCCCATTCCATCCCATCCCATCCCATCCCATCCCATCGATCCCATCCCATCCCAAACCATTGTAGCCAATCCCATCCCATCCCACCCCATCCCATCCCATCCCATCCCAGGGACACCATCCCAGGGATATCATACCATCCCAACCCATCCCATCCCATCCGATCCCATCCCAGGGATCCCATCCCATACCATCCCATCCCATCGCAGGGATCCCATCCCATCCCATTCCATCCCATCCCATCACATCCCATCCCAGCGATCTCATCCCAGGAATTCCATCCCATCCCTGTGATCCCATCCCATCCCACCCATTCCCATCCCCGGAATCCCATCCCATCACATCCCACGGATCCCATAACATCCCAGGGATCCCATCCCATCCCATCCCATCCCAGGGATCCCATCCCAGGGATTCCATCCCATCCCAGGGATCCCATCCCAATACGAGGGATCACATTCCAGGGATCCCATCCCAGGGATCCCATCCCATCCCAAGTAACCCATCCCATGGATCCCACCCCAGGGATCCCAACCCTTCCCAGGGATCCCATCCCAGGGATCCCGTCCCATCCCAGCTATCCCATCCCAGGGATTCCATCCCATCCCAGGGATCCCATTTCATCTGTTCCCATCCCAGGGATCCCATCCCATCCCATCCCAGGGATCCCATCCCATCCCAACCCATCCCATCCCATCCCACCCCATCACATTCCATGCCATCCCATGGATCCCATCCCATCCCAGGGATCCCATCCCATCCCATCCCATACCATCCCAGGGACCGCATCCCATCCCAACCAATCCCATCCCACCCGATCCCATCCCATTCCATCCCATCCCACCCGATCCCATCCCATCCCATCCCATCCCATCCCATCCCATCCCAGGGACACCATCCCAGGGATACCATACCATCCCATCCCATCGCAGGGATCCCATCCCATCCCATCCCATCCCATCCCATCCCATCACATCCCATCCCAGCGATCTCATCCCAGGGATTCCATCCCATCCCAGGTATCCCATCCCAACCAATCCTAACCCAGGGATCCCATCCGATCCAATCCCAGGGATCCCATCCCATCCCATCCCATCCCATCTCACCCCATCCCATCCCAGGGATCACATCCCATCCCACGGATCCCATCCCATCCCATCCCAGGCATCCCATCCGATCCCATCCAAGGGATCCCATCCCATCCAATCCCATCCCAGGGATCCCATCCCATCCCATCCCATCCCAGGGATCCCATCCCATGGAACCCATCCCAACCCAGGGATCCCATCCCATTCCAACCCATCCAATCCCATCCCAGGGATCCCATCCCAGAGATTCCATCCCATCCCAGGGATGCCATCCCAGGGATTCGATCCCAACCCAGGGATCCCATCCTATCCCAGGGATCCCATCCCAGGGATTCCATCCCATCCCAGGGATCCCATCCCATCCCAGGGATCACATTCCCGGGATCCCATCCCAGGGATCCCATCCCATCCCAGGGATCCCATCCCATCCCATCCTATCCCATCCCATCCCATCCCAGGGATCCCATACCAGGGATCCCATCTCATCCCCGGGTCCCCATCCCAGGGATTCCATCCCATCCCATCCCATCCCATCCCATCCCAGGGACACCATCCCAGGGATACCATACCATCCCAACCCATCCCATCCCATCCGATCCCATCCCAGGGATCCCATCCCATACCATCCCATCCCATCGCAGGGATCCCATCCCATCCCATTCCATCCCATCCCATCACATCCCATCCCAGCGATCTCATCCCAGGAATTCCATCCCATCCCTGTGATCCCATCCCATCCCACCCATTCCCATCCCCGGAATCCCATCCCATCACATCCCACGGATCCCATAACATCCCAGGGATCCCATCCCATCCCATCCCAGGGATCCCATCCCAGGGATTCCATCCCATCCCAGGGATCCCATCCCAGGGATTCCATCTCATCCCAGGGATCCAATCCCAGAGATCCTCTCCCATCCCATCCCATCCCATCCCATCCCAGGGATCCCATCCCATGGAAGCCATCCCAATCCAGGGATCCCATCCCATCCCATCCCATCCCATCTCATCCCATCCCATCCCAGGGATCCCATCCCATCCCATCCCATCCCATCCCATCCCATCCCAGGGATCCCATCTCATCCCAGGGATCCAATCCCAGAGATCCTCTCCCATCCCATCCCATCCCATCCCATCCCATCCCATCCCATCCCATCCCATCCCAGGGATCCCATCCCATGGAACCCATCCCAATCCAGGGATCCCATCCCATCCCATCCCATCCCATCTCATCCCATCCCATCCCAGGGATCCCATCCCATCCCCGGGATCCCATTCCAGGGATTCCATCCCATCCCAGGGATCCCAACCCATACGAGGGATCCCATCCCAGGGATCCCATCCCAGGGATCCCATCCCAGGGATCCCATCCCATCCCCGGGATCCCATTCCAGGGATTCCATCCCATCCCAGGGATCCCAACCCATACGAGGGATCACAATCCAGGGATCCCATCCCTGGAATCCCATCTCATCCCATCCCAGGGATCCAATCCCATCCCATCTCATCCCAGGGATCCCATCCCATCGCAGGGATCCCATCCCATCCCATCCCGTCCCATCCTACCCCATCCCATCCCATCCCAGGGATCCCATACCAGGTATCCCATCCCATCCCAGGGATCCCATTCCGTACCATCCCAGGGATCCCATTCCATCCCATCCCATCCCATCGCAGGGATCCCATCCCATTCCATCCCGTCCCATCCCATCCCATCCCACCCCATGCCATCCCATCCCATTCCATCCCATCCCATCCCATCCCATCCCATCCCATCCCAGGGATTTCATCCCAGGGATTCCATCCCATCCCAGGTATCCAATCCCAACCAATCCCAACCCAGGGATCCCATCCCATCCCATAGCATTTCATCCCATCCCATCCCAGGGATCCCATCCCATCCCAGAGATCCCATCCCAGGGATCCCATCCCATCCCAGGTATCCCATCCCATCCCAACCCATCCCATCCCATCCTACCCCATCCGATCCCATCCTATCCCATCCCATCCCATCCCGTCCCGTCCCATCACATCCCATCCCAGATATCCCATCCCAGGGATCCCATCCCATCCCAGGGATCCCATCCCATCCCATCCCATCCAATCCCATCCCATCCCATCCCATCCCATCCCATCCCATCCCATCCCATCCCATCCCATCCCATCCCATCCCATCCCATCCCATCCCATCCCAGGGATCCCATACCAGAGATCCCATCCCATCCCCGGGTCCCCATCCCAGGGATTCCATCCCATCCCAACCCATCCCATCCCATGGATACCATCCCATCCCAGAGATCCCATCCCAGGGATCCCATCCCATCCCAGGTATCCCATCCCAACCCATCCCATCCCATCCTACCCCATCCCATCCCATCCTATCCCATCCCATCCCATCCCCTCCCATCCCATCCTAGGGATCCCATACCAGGTATCCCATCCCATCCCAGGGATCCCATTCCGTACCATTCCAGGGATCCCATTTCATCCCATCCCATCCCATCGATCCCATCCCATCCCAACCCATTTTAGCCAATCCCATCCCACCCCATCCCATCCAATCCCATCCCATCCCATCCCATCCCACCCCATCCCAGGGACACCATCCCCGGGATACCATACCATCCCATCCCATCGCAGGGATCCCATCCCATCCCATCCCGTCCCATCCCATCCCACCCCATCCCATCCCATCCCAGCGATCTCATCCCAGGGATTCCATCCCATCCCAGGTATCCCATCCCAACCAGTCCCAACCCAGGGATCCCATCCCATCCCCTCTCATCCCATCCCATCCCAGGGATCCCATCCCATCCCACGTATCCCATCCCATCCCATCTCATCCCGCGGATCCCATGCCATGGCATCCCATCCCATCCCATCCCATCCCATCCCATCCCATCCCAGGGATCCCATCCCATCCATAGCCATCCGATCCCATCCCATCCCATCCCATCCCATCCCATCCCATCCCATCCCATCCCATCCCATTGTAGCCCATCCCATCCCTTCCCACCCCATCCCATCCCATCCCATTGATCCCATCCCATCCCAACCCATTGTAGCCAATCCCATCCCATCCCACCCCATCCCATCCAATCCCATCCCATTCCATCCCATCCCATCCCATCCCATCCCATCCCATCCCATCCCATCCCATCCCATCACAGGGACACCATCCCAGGGATACCATACCATCCCATCCCATCGCAGGGATCCCATCCCATCCCATCCCATCCCAGCGATCTCATCCCAGGGATTCCATTCCATCCCAGGTATCCCATCCCAACCAATCCTAACCCAGGGATCCCATCCCATCCAATCCCAGGGATCCCATCCCATCCCATCCCATCTCACCCCATCCCATCGCAGGGATCACATCCCATCCCACGGATGCCATCCCATCCCATCCCAGGCATCCCCTCCGATCCCATCCAAGGATCCCATCCCATCCCATCCCATCCCAGGGATCCCATCCCATCCCATCCCATCCCATCCCATCCCATCCCAGGGATCCCATCCCATCCCATCCCATCCCATCCCAGGGATCCCATCCCATGGAACACATCCCAACCCAGGGATCCCATCCCATTCCAACCCATCCAATCCCATCCCAGGGATCCCATCCCAGAGATTCCATCCCATCCCAGGGATGGCATCCCAGGGATTCGATCCCAACCCAGGGATCCCATCCTATCCCAGGGATCCCATCCCATCCCATCCCATACCATCCCAGGGACCGCATCCCAGGGATACCATACCATCCCAACCCATCCCATCCCATCCGATCCAATCCCAGGGATCCCATCCCATCCCATCCCATCTCACCCCATCCCATCCCAGGGATCACATCCCATCCCACGGATCCCATCCCATCCCATCCCAGGCATCCCATCCGATCCCATCCAAGGGATCCCATCCCATCCAATCCCATCCCAGGGATCCCATCCCATCCCATCCCAGGGATCCCATCCCATGGAACCCATCCCAACCCAGGGATCCCATCCCATTCCAACCCATCCAATCCCATCCCAGGGATCCCATCCCAGGGATTCCATCCCATCCCAGGGATCCCATCCCATCCCAGGGATCACATTCCCGGGATCCCATCCCAGGGATCCCATCCCATCCCAGGGATCCCATCCCATCCCATCCTATCCCATCCCATCCCATCCCATTCCAGGGATCCCATACCAGGGATCCCATCCCATCCCCGGGTCCCCATCCCAGGGATTCCATCCCATCCCAACCCATCCCATCCCATGGATACCATCCAATCCCAGAGATCCCATCCCAGGGATCCCATCCCAGGGATCCCATCCCATCCCAACCCATCCCATCCTACCCCATCCCATCCCATCCCATCCTACCCCATCCCATCCCATCCTATCCTATCCCATCCCATCCCATCCCATCCCATCCCATCCCATCCCATCCCATCCCATCCCATCCCATCCCATCGTAGGGATCCCATACCAGGTATCCCATCCCAGGGATCCCATTCCGTACCATCCCAGGGATCCCATTCCATCCCATCCCATCCCATCCCATCCCATCGATCCCATCCCATCCCAAACCATTGTAGCCAATCCCATCCCATCCCACCCCATCCCATCCCATCCCATCCCAGGGACACCATCCCAGGGATACCATACCATCCCAACCCATCCCATCCCATCCGATCCCATCCAAGGGATCCCATTCCATCCCATCCCATCCCATCCCATCCCATCGATCCCATCCCATCCCAAACCATTGTAGCCAATCCCATCCCATCCCACCCCATCCCATCCCATCCCATCCCAGGGACACCATCCCAGGGATACCATACCATCCCAACCCATCCCATCCCATCCGATCCCATCCCAGGGATCCCATCCCATACCGTCCCATCCCATCGCAGGGATCCCATCCCATCCCATTCCATCCCATCCCATCACATCCCATCCCAGCGATCTCATCCCAGGAATTCCATCCCATCCCTGTGATCCCATCCCATCCCACCCATTCCCATCCCCGGAATCCCATCCCATCACATCCCACGGATCCCATAACATCCCAGGGATCCCATCCCATCCCATCCCATCCCAGGGATCCCATCCCAGGGATTCCATCCCATCCCAGGGATCCCATCCCAATACGAGGGATCACATTCCAGGGATCCCATCCCAGGGATCCCATCCCATCCCAAGTAACCCATCCCATGGATCCCACCCCAGGGATCCCAACCCTTCCCAGGGATCCCATCCCAGGGATCCCGTCCCATCCCAGCTATCCCATCCCAGGGATTCCATCCCATCCCAGGGATCCCATTTCATCTGTTCCCATCCCAGGGATCCCATCCCATCCCATCCCAGGGATCCCATCCCATCCCAACCCATCCCATCCCATCCCACCCCATCACATTCCATGCCATCCCATGGATCCCATCCCATCCCAGGGATCCCATCCCATCCCATCCCATACCATCCCAGGGACCGCATCCCATCCCAACCAATCCCATCCCACCCGATCCCATCCCATTCCATCCCATCCCACCCGATCCCATCCCATCCCATCCCATCCCATCCCATCCCATCCCATCCCATCCCAGGGACACCATCCCAGGGATACCATACCATCCCATCCCATCGCAGGGATCCCATCCCATCCCATCCCATCCCATCCCATCCCATCACATCCCATCCCAGCGATCTCATCCCAGGGATTCCATCCCATCCCAGGTATCCCATCCCAACCAATCCTAACCCAGGGATCCCATCCGATCCAATCCCAGGGATCCCATCCCATCCCATCCCATCCCATCTCACCCCATCCCATCCCAGGGATCACATCCCATCCCACGGATCCCATCCCATCCCATCCCAGGCATCCCATCCGATCCCATCCAAGGGATCCCATCCCATCCAATCCCATCCCAGGGATCCCATCCCATCCCATCCCATCCCAGGGATCCCATCCCATGGAACCCATCCCAACCCAGGGATCCCATCCCATTCCAACCCATCCAATCCCATCCCAGGGATCCCATCCCAGAGATTCCATCCCATCCCAGGGATGCCATCCCAGGGATTCGATCCCAACCCAGGGATCCCATCCTATCCCAGGGATCCCATCCCAGGGATTCCATCCCATCCCAGGGATCCCATCCCATCCCAGGGATCACATTCCCGGGATCCCATCCCAGGGATCCCATCCCATCCCAGGGATCCCATCCCATCCCATCCTATCCCATCCCATCCCATCCCATCCCAGGGATCCCATACCAGGGATCCCATCTCATCCCCGGGTCCCCATCCCAGGGATTCCATCCCATCCCATCCCATCCCATCCCATCCCAGGGACACCATCCCAGGGATACCATACCATCCCAACCCATCCCATCCCATCCGATCCCATCCCAGGGATCCCATCCCATACCATCCCATCCCATCGCAGGGATCCCATCCCATCCCATTCCATCCCATCCCATCACATCCCATCCCAGCGATCTCATCCCAGGAATTCCATCCCATCCCTGTGATCCCATCCCATCCCACCCATTCCCATCCCCGGAATCCCATCCCATCACATCCCACGGATCCCATAACATCCCAGGGATCCCATCCCATCCCATCCCAGGGATCCCATCCCAGGGATTCCATCCCATCCCAGGGATCCCATCCCAGGGATTCCATCTCATCCCAGGGATCCAATCCCAGAGATCCTCTCCCATCCCATCCCATCCCATCCCATCCCAGGGATCCCATCCCATGGAAGCCATCCCAATCCAGGGATCCCATCCCATCCCATCCCATCCCATCTCATCCCATCCCATCCCAGGGATCCCATCCCATCCCATCCCATCCCATCCCATCCCATCCCAGGGATCCCATCTCATCCCAGGGATCCAATCCCAGAGATCCTCTCCCATCCCATCCCATCCCATCCCATCCCATCCCATCCCAGGGATCCCATCCCATGGAACCCATCCCAATCCAGGGATCCCATCCCATCCCATCCCATCCCATCTCATCCCATCCCATCCCAGGGATCCCATCCCATCCCCGGGATCCCATTCCAGGGATTCCATCCCATCCCAGGGATCCCAACCCATACGAGGGATCCCATCCCAGGGATCCCATCCCAGGGATCCCATCCCAGGGATCCCATCCCATCCCCGGGATCCCATTCCAGGGATTCCATCCCATCCCAGGGATCCCAACCCATACGAGGGATCACAATCCAGGGATCCCATCCCTGGAATCCCATCTCATCCCATCCCAGGGATCCAATCCCATCCCATCTCATCCCAGGGATCCCATCCCATCGCAGGGATCCCATCCCATCCCATCCCGTCCCATCCTACCCCATCCCATCCCATCCCAGGGATCCCATACCAGGTATCCCATCCCATCCCAGGGATCCCATTCCGTACCATCCCAGGGATCCCATTCCATCCCATCCCATCCCATCGCAGGGATCCCATCCCATTCCATCCCGTCCCATCCCATCCCATCCCACCCCATGCCATCCCATCCCATTCCATCCCATCCCATCCCATCCCATCCCATCCCATCCCATCCCATCCCAGGGATTTCATCCCAGGGATTCCATCCCATCCCAGGTATCCAATCCCAACCAATCCCAACCCAGGGATCCCATCCCATCCCATAGCATTTCATCCCATCCCATCCCAGGGATCCCATCCCATCCCAGAGATCCCATCCCAGGGATCCCATCCCATCCCAGGTATCCCATCCCATCCCAACCCATCCCATCCCATCCTACCCCATCCGATCCCATCCTATCCCATCCCATCCCATCCCGTCCCGTCCCATCACATCCCATCCCAGATATCCCATCCCAGGGATCCCATCCCATCCCAGGGATCCCATCCCATCCCATCCCATCCAATCCCATCCCATCCCATCCCATCCCATCCCATCCCATCCCATCCCATCCCATCCCATCCCATCCCATCCCATCCCATCCCAGGGATCCCATACCAGAGATCCCATCCCATCCCCGGGTCCCCATCCCAGGGATTCCATCCCATCCCAACCCATCCCATCCCATGGATACCATCCCATCCCAGAGATCCCATCCCAGGGATCCCATCCCATCCCAGGTATCCCATCCCAACCCATCCCATCCCATCCTACCCCATCCCATCCCATCCTATCCCATCCCATCCCATCCCCTCCCATCCCATCCTAGGGATCCCATACCAGGTATCCCATCCCATCCCAGGGATCCCATTCCGTACCATTCCAGGGATCCCATTTCATCCCATCCCATCCCATCGATCCCATCCCATCCCAACCCATTTTAGCCAATCCCATCCCACCCCATCCCATCCAATCCCATCCCATCCCATCCCATCCCACCCCATCCCAGGGACACCATCCCCGGGATACCATACCATCCCATCCCATCGCAGGGATCCCATCCCATCCCATCCCGTCCCATCCCATCCCACCCCATCCCATCCCATCCCAGCGATCTCATCCCAGGGATTCCATCCCATCCCAGGTATCCCATCCCAACCAGTCCCAACCCAGGGATCCCATCCCATCCCCTCTCATCCCATCCCATCCCAGGGATCCCATCCCATCCCACGTATCCCATCCCATCCCATCTCATCCCGCGGATCCCATGCCATGGCATCCCATCCCATCCCATCCCATCCCATCCCAGGGATCCCATCCCATCCATAGCCATCCGATCCCATCCCATCCCATCCCATCCCATCCCATCCCATCCCATCCCATCCCATTGTAGCCCATCCCATCCCTTCCCACCCCATCCCATCCCATCCCATTGATCCCATCCCATCCCAACCCATTGTAGCCAATCCCATCCCATCCCACCCCATCCCATCCAATCCCATCCCATTCCATCCCATCCCATCCCATCCCATCCCATCCCATCCCATCCCATCACAGGGACACCATCCCAGGGATACCATACCATCCCATCCCATCGCAGGGATCCCATCCCATCCCATCCCATCCCAGCGATCTCATCCCAGGGATTCCATTCCATCCCAGGTATCCCATCCCAACCAATCCTAACCCAGGGATCCCATCCCATCCAATCCCAGGGATCCCATCCCATCCCATCCCATCTCACCCCATCCCATCGCAGGGATCACATCCCATCCCACGGATGCCATCCCATCCCATCCCAGGCATCCCCTCCGATCCCATCCAAGGATCCCATCCCATCCCATCCCATCCCAGGGATCCCATCCCATCCCATCCCATCCCATCCCATCCCATCCCAGGGATCCCATCCCATCCCATCCCATCCCATCCCAGGGATCCCATCCCATGGAACACATCCCAACCCAGGGATCCCATCCCATTCCAACCCATCCAATCCCATCCCAGGGATCCCATCCCAGAGATTCCATCCCATCCCAGGGATGGCATCCCAGGGATTCGATCCCAACCCAGGGATCCCATCCTATCCCAGGGATCCCATCCCATCCCATCCCATACCATCCCAGGGACCGCATCCCATCCCAACCAATCCCATCCCACCCGATCCCATCCCATCCCATCCCATCCCAGGGACACCATCCCAGGGATCCCATCCCATCCCATCCCATCCCATCCCATCCCATCCCATCACATCCCATCCCAGCGATCTCATCCCAGGGATTCCATCCCATCCCAGGTATCCCATCCCAACCAATCCTAACCCAGGGATCCCATCCGATCCAATCCCAGGGATCCCATCCCATCCCATCCCATCCCATCTCACCCCATCCCATCCCAGGGATCACATCCCATCCCACGGATCCCATCCCATCCCATCCCAGGCATCCCATCCGATCCCATCCAAGGGATCCCATCCCATCCAATCCCATCCCAGGGATCCCATCCCATCCCATCCCATCCCAGGGATCCCATCCCATGGAACCCATCCCAAGCCAGGGATCCCATCCCATTCCAACCCATCCAATCCCATCCCAGGGATCCCATCCCAGAGATTCCATCCCATCCCAGGGATGCCATCCCAGGGATTCGATCCCAACCCAGGGATCCCATCCTATCCCAGGGATCCCATCCCAGGGATTCGATCCCATCCCAGGGATCCCATCCCATACCATCCCATCCCATCGCAGGGATCCCATCCCATCCCATTCCATCCCATCCCATCACATCCCATCCCAGCGATCTCATCCCAGGAATTCCATCCCATCCCTGTGATCCCATCCCATCCCACCCATTCCCATCCCCGGAATCCCATCCCATCACATCCCACGGATCCCATAACATCCCAGGGATCCCATCCCATCCCATCCCATCCCAGGGATCCCATCCCAGGGATCCCATCCCATACGAGGGATCACATTCCAGGGATCCCATCCCAGGGATCCCATCCCATCCCAAGTAACCCATCCCATGGATCCCACCCCAGGGATCCCAACCCTTCCCAGGGATCCCATCCCAGGGATCCCGTCCCATCCCAGCTATCCCATCCCAGGGATTCCATCCCATCCCAGGGATCCCATTTCATCTGTTCCCATCCCAGGGTTCCCATCCCATCCCATCCCAGGGATCCCATCCCATCCCAACCCATCCCATCCCATCCCACCCCATCACATTCCATCCCATCCCATGGATCCCATCCCATCCCAGGGATCCCATCCCATCCCATCCCATACCATCCCAGGGACCGCATCCCATCCCAACCAATCCCATCCAACCCGATCCCATCCCATTCCATCCCATCCCATCCGATCCCATCCCATGGCATCCCAGAGATCCCATCCCATCCCAGGGATCCCATCCCATCCCAGGGATCCCATCCCATCCCATCCCAGGGATCCCATCCCATCCCATCCAATCCCATCCAATCCCATCCCATCCCATCCCATCCCATCCCATCCCATCCCATCCCATCCCAGGCATCCCATCCCAGGGATCCCATCCCATCCCCGGGTCCCCATCCCAGGGATCCCATCCCATCCAATCCCAGGGATCCCATCCCATCCCATCTCACCCCATCCCATCCCAGGGATCACATCCCATCCCAGGGATCCCATCCCATCCCATCCCAGGCATCCCATCCGATCCCATCCCAGGGATCCCATCCCATCGCATCCCATTTCAGGGATCCCATCCCAGGGATCCCATCCCATCCCATCCCATCCCATCCCAGGGATCCCATCTCATCCCAGGGATCCAATCCCAGAGATCCTCTCCCATCCCATCCCATCCCATCCCAGGGATCCCATCCCATGGAACCCATCCCAATCCAGGGATCCCATCCCATCCCATCCCATCCCATCCCATCCCATCCCATCTCATCCCATCCCATCCCAGGGATCCCATTCCAGGGATTCCATCCCATCCCAGGGATCCCAACCCATACGAGGGATCCCATCCCGGGGATCCCATCCCAGGGATCCCATCCCAGGGATCCCATCCCATCCCCGGGATCCCATTCCAGGGATTCCATCCTATCCCAGGGATCCCAACCCATACGAGGGATCACAATCCAGGGATCCCATCCCTGGAATCCCATCTCATCCCATCCCAGGCATCCAATCCCATCCCATCTCATCCCAGGGATCCCATCCCATCGCAGGGATCCCATCCCATCCCATCCCGTCCCATCCTACCCCATCCCATCCCATCCCAGGGATCCCATACCAGGTATCCCATCCCATCCCAGGGATCCCATTCCGTACCATCCCAGGGATCCCATTCCATCCCATCCCATCCCATCCCATCGCAGGGATCCCATCCCATTCCATCCCGTCCCATCCCATCCCATCCCACCCCATGCCATCCCATCCCATTCCATCCCATCCCATCCCATCCCATCCCATCCCATCCCATCCCATCCCATCCCAGGGATTTCATCCCAGGGATTCCATCCCATCCCAGGTATCCCATCCTAACCAATCCCAACCCAGGGATCCCATCCCATCCCATTTCATCCCATCCCATCCCAGGGATCCCATCCCATCCCAGAGATCCCATCCCAGGGATCCCATCCCATCCCAGGTATCCCATCCCATCCCAACCCATCCCATCCCATCCTACCCCATCCGATCCCATCCTATCCCATCCCATCCCATCCCGTCCCGTCCCATCACATCCCATCCCAGATATCCCATCCCAGGGATCCCATCCCATCCCAGGGATCCCATCCCATCCCAGGGATCCCATCCCATCCCAGGGATCCCATCCGATCCCATCCCATCCCATCCCATCCCATCCCAGGGATCCCATCCCATCCCATCCCATCCCATCCCATCCCCGGGTCCCCATCCCAGGGATTCCATCCCATCCCAACCCATCCCATCCCATGGATACCATCCCATCCCAGAGATCCCATCCCAGGGATCCCATCCCATCCCAGGTATCCCATCCCAACCCATCCCATCCCATCCTACCCCATCCCATCCCATCCTATCCCATCCCATCCCATCCCCTCCCATCCCATCCTAGGGATCCCATACCAGGTATCCCATCCCATCCCAGGGATCCCATTCCGTACCATCCCAGGGATCCCATTTCATCCCATCCCATCCCATCGATCCCATCCCATCCCAACCCATTTTAGCCAATCCCATCCCACCCCATCCCATCCAATCCCATCCCATCCCATCCCATCCCATCCCACCCCACCCCATCCCAGGGACACCATCCCAGGGATACCATACCATCCCATCCCATCGCAGGGATCCCATCCCATCCCATCCCGTCCCATCCCATCCCACCCCATCCCATCCCATCCCAGCGATCTCATCCCAGGGATTCCATCCCATCCCAGGTATCCCATCCCAACCAGTCCCAACCCAGGGATCCCATCCCATCCCCTCTCATCCCATCCCATCCCAGGGATCCCATCCCATCCCACGTATCCCATCCCATCCCATCTCATCCCGCGGATCCCATGCCATGGCATCCCATCCCATCCCATCCCATCCCATCCCAGGGATCCCATCCCATCCATAGCCATCCGATCCCATCCCATCCCATCCCATCCCATCCCATCCCATCCCATCCCATCCCATTGTAGCCCATCCCATCCCTTCCCACCCCATCCCATCCCATCCCGTCCCATCACATCCCATCCCAGATATCCCATCCCAGGGATCCCATCCCATCCCAGGGATCCCATCCCATCCCATCCCAGGGATCCCATCCGATCTCATCCCATCCCATCCCATCCCATCCCAGGGATCCCATACCAGAGATCCCATCCCATCCCCGGGTCCCCATCCCAGGGATTCCATCCCATCCCAACCCATCCCATCCCAGGGTTCCCATCCCATCCCAGGGATCCGATCCCATCCCAACCCATCCCATCCCATCCTACCCCATCCCATCCCATCCCATCCTATCCCATCCCATCCCATCCCATCCCATCCCATCCCATCCCATCCCATCCCATCCCATCCCATCCCATCCCAGGGATCCCATTCCGTACCATCCCAGGGATCCTATTTCATCCTATCCCATCCCATCCCATTGATCCCATCCCAACCCATTGTAGCCAATCCCATCCCATCCCACCCCATCCCATCCAATCCCATCCCATCCCATCCCATCCCATCCCATCCCATCCCATCCCATCCCATCCCATCCCATCCCATCCCATCGCAGGGATCCCATCCCATCCCATCCCATCCCAGCGATCTCATCCCAGGGATTCCATTCCATCCCAGGTATCCCATCCCAACCAATCCTAACCCAGGGATCCCATCCCATCCAATCCCAGGGATCCCATCCCATCCCATCTCACCCCATCCCATCGCAGGGATCACATCCCATCCCACGGATGCCATCCCATCCCATCCCAGGCATCCCATCCGATCCCATCCAAGGATCCCATCCCATCCCATCCCATCCCAGGGATCCCATCCCATCCCATCCCATCCCATCCCAGGGATCCCATCCCATCCCATCCCATCCCAGGGATCCCATCCCATGGAACCCATCCCAACCCAGGGATCCCATCCCATTCCAACCCATCCAATCCCATCCCAGGGATCCCATCCCAGAGATTCCATCCCATCCCAGGGATGGCATCCCAGGGATTCGATCCCAACCCAGGGATCCCATCCTATCCCAGGGATCCCATCCCAGGGATTCCATCCCATCCCAGGGATCACATTCCAGGGATCCCATCCCAGGGATCCCATCCCATCCCCGGGTCCCCATCCCAGGGATTCCATCCCATCCCAACCCATCCCATCCCATGGATACCGTCCGATCCCAGAGATCCCATCCCAGGGATCCCATCCCATCCCAGGGATCCCATCCCATCCCAACCCATCCCATCCCATCCTGCCCCATCCCATCCCATCCCATCCTATTCCATCGCATCCCATCCAATCCCATCCCATCCCAGGGATCCCATCCCATCCCAGGGATCCCATCCGATCCCATCCCATCCAATCCCATCCCATCCCATCCCATCCCATCCCATCCCATCCCATCCCATCCCATCCCATCCCATCCCATCCCAGGGATCCCATACCAGAGATCCCATCCCATCCCCGGGTCCCCATCCCAGGGATTCCATCCCATCCCAACCCATCCCATCCCAGGGATCCCATCCCATCCCAGGGATCCGATCCCATCCCAACCCATCCCATCCCATCCTATCCCATCCCATCCCAACCCATCCCATCCCATCCCATCCCATCCCATCCCATCCCATCCTATCCCATCCCAGGGATCCCATCCCAGGGATCTCATCCCATCCCAGGGATCCCATCCCATCCCAGGGATCCCATTCCGTACCATCCCAGGGATCCCATTCCATCCCATTCCATCCCATCCCATCCGATCCCATCCCATGGCATCCCAGAGATCCCATCCCATCACAGGGATCCCATCCCATCCCAGGGATCCCATCCCATCCCATCCCATCCCAGGGATCCCAGCCCATCCAATCCCATCCCATCCCATCCCATCCCATCCCATCCCAGGGATCCCATCCCAGGGATCCCATCCCATACCCGGGTCCCCATCCCAGGGATTCCATCCCATCCCAACCCATCCCATCCCAGGGATCCCATCCCATCCAATCCCAGGGATCCCATCCCATCTCACCCCATCCCATTCCAGGGATCACATCCCATCCCAGGGATCCCATCCCATCCCATCCCAGGCATCCCATCCGATCCCACCCAGGGATCCCATCCCATCGCATCCCATTTCAGGGATCCCATCCCAGGGATCCCATACCATCCCATCCCATCCCATCCCATCCCATCCCATCCCATCCCAGGGATCCCATCTCATCCCAGGGATCCAATCCCAGAGATCCTCTCCCATCCCATCCCAGGGATCCCATCCCATGGAACCCATCCCAATCCAGGGATCCCATCCCATCCCATCCCATCCCAGGGATCCCATCCCAGGGATCCCATCCCAGTGATCCCATCCCATCCCCGGCATCCCATTCCAGGGATTCCATCCCATCCCAGGGATCCCAACCCATACGAGGGATCACAATCCAGGGATCCCATCCCAGGGATCCCATCCCAGGGATCCCATCCCATCCCCGGGATCCCATTCCAGGGATTCCATCCCATCCCAGGGATCCCAACCCATACGAGGGATCACAATCCAGGGATCCCATCCCTGGGATCCCATCTCATCCCATCCCAGGGATCCAATCCCATCCCATCTCATCCCAGGGATCCCATCCCATCGCAGGGATCCCATCCCATCCCATCCCATCCCGTCCCATCCTACCCCATCCCATCCCATCCCATCCCATCCCAGGGATCCCATACCAGGTATCCCATCCCATCCCAGGGATCCCATTCCGTACCATCCCAGGGATCCCATTCCATCCCATTCCATCCCATCCCATCCGATCCCATCCCATGGCATCCCAGAGATCCCATCCCATCACAGGGATCCCATCCCATCCCAGGGATCCCATCCCATCCCATCCCATCCCATCCCATCCCAGGGATCCCATCCCAGGGATCCCATCCCAGGGATCCCATCCCATCCCCGGGTCCCCATCCCAGGGATTCCATCCCATCCCAACCCATCCCATCCCAGGGATCCCATACCAGGTATCCCATCCCATCCCAGGGATCCCATTCCGTACCATCCCAGGGATCCCATTCCATCCCATTCCATCCCATCCCATCCGATCCCATCCCATGGCATCCCAGAGATCCCATCCCATCCCAGGGATCCCATCCCATCCCAGGGATCCCATCCCATCCCATCCCATCCCATCCCATCCCATCCCATCCCATCCCATCCCAGGGATCCCATCCCAGGGATCCCATCCCATCCCCGGGTCCCCATCCCAGGGATTCCATCCCATCCCAACCCATCCCATCCCAGGGATCCCATCCCATCCAATCCCAGGGATCCCATCCCATCCCATCTCACCCCATCCCATCCCAGGGATCACATCCCATCCCAGGGATCCCATCCCATCCCATCCCAGGCATCCCATCCGATCCCATTTCAGGGATCCCATCCCAGGGATCCCATACCATCCCATCCCATCCCATCCCAGGGATCCCATCTCATCCCAGGGATCCAATCCCAGAGATCCTCTCCCATCCCATCCCATCCCAGGGATCCCATCCCATGGAACCCATCCCAATCCAGGGATCCCATCCCATCCCATCCCATCCCATCCCTGGGATCCCATCCCAGGGATCCCATCCCAGTGATCCCATCCCATCCCCGGGATCCCATTCCAGGGATTCCATCCCATCCCAGGGATCCCAACCCATACGAGGGATCACAATCCAGGGATCCCATCCCAGGGATCCCATTCCATCCCCGGGATCCCATTCCAGGGATTCCATCCCATCCCAGGGATCCCAACCCATACGAGGGATCACAATCCAGGGATCCCATCCCTGGGATCCCATCTCATCCCATCCCAGGGATCCAATCCCATCCCATCTCATCCCAGGGATCCCATCCCATCGCAGGGATCCCATCCCATCCCATCCCGTCCCATCCTACCCCATCCCATCCCATCCCATCCCAGGGATCCCATACCAGGTACCCCATCCCATCCCAGGGATCCCATTCCGTACCATCCCAGGGATCCCATTCCATCCCATCCCATCCCATCGCAGGGATCCCATCCCATTCCATCCCGTCCCATCCCATCCCATCCCACCCCATGCCATCCCATCCCATTCCATCCCATCCCATCCCATCCCATCCCATCCCATCCCATCCCATCCCATCCCAGGGATTTCATCCCAGGGATTCCATCCCATCCCAGGTATCCCATCCCAACCAATCCCAACCCAGGGATCCCATCCCATCCCATCCCATCTCATCCCATCCCATCCCAGGGATCCCATCCCATCCCAGAGATCCCATCCCAGGGATCCCATCCCATCCCAGGTATCCCATCCCATCCCAACCCATCCCATCCCATCCTACCCCATCCCATCCCATCCTATCCCATCCCATCCCATCCCATCCCATCCCGTCCCGTCCCATCACATCCCATCCCAGATATCCCATCCCAGGGATCCCATCCCATCCCAGGGATCCCATCCCATCCCAGGGATCCCATCCGATCCCATCCCATCCAATCCCATCCCATCCCATCCCATCCCAGGGGTCCCATACCAGAGATCCCATCCCATCCCCGGGTCCCCATCCCAGGGATTCCATCCCATCCCAACCCATCCCATCCCAGGGATCCCATCCCATCCCAGGGATCCGATGCCATCCCAACCCATCCCATCCCAGGGATCCCATCCCATCCCAGGGATCCGATGCCATCCCAACCCATCCCATCCCAGGGATCCCATCCCATCCCAGGGATCCGATCCCATCCCAACCCATCCCATCCCATCCTATCCCATCCCATCCCAGGTATCCCATCCCAACCAATCCCAACCCAGGGATCCCATCCCATCCCATCCCATCCCATCCCATCCCAGGGATCCCATACCAGGTATCCCATCCCATCCCAGGGATCCCATTCCGTACCATCCCAGGGATCCCATTCCATCCCATTCCATCCCATCCCATCCGATCCCATCCCATGGCATCCCAGAGATCCCATCCCATCACAGGGATCCCATCCCATCCCAGGGATCCCATCCCATCCCATCCCATCCCAGGGATCCCATCCCATCCAATCCCATCCCATCCCATCCCATCCCATCCCAGGGATCCCATCCCAGGGATCCCATCCCATCCCCGGGTCCCCATCCCAGGGATCCCATCCCATCCCAACCCATCCCATCCCAGGGATCCCATCCCATCCAATCCCAGGGATGCCATCCCATCCCATCTCACCCCATCCCATCCCAGGGATCACATCCCATCCCAGGGATCCCATCCCATCCCATCCCAGGCATCCCATCCGATCCCATCCCAGGGATCCCATCCCATCGCATCCCATTTCAGGGATCCCATCCCAGGGATCCCATACCATCCCATCCCATCCCATCCCATCCCAGGGATCCCATCTCATCCCAGGGATCCAATCCCAGAGATCCTCTCCCATCCCATCCCATCCCAGGGATCTCATCCCATGGAACCCATCCCAATCCAGGGATCCCATCCCATCCCATCCCATCCCATCCCAGGGATCCCATCCCAGGGATCCCATCCCAGTGATCCCATCCCATCCCCGGCATCCCATTCCAGGGATTCCATCCCATCCCAGGGATCCCAACCCATACGAGGGATCACAATCCAGGGATCCCATCCCAGGGATCCCATCCCAGGGATCCCATCCCATCCCCGGGATCCCATTCCAGGGATTCCATCCCATCCCAGGGATCCCAACCCATACGAGGGATCACAATCCAGGGATCCCATCCCTGGGATCCCATCTCATCCCATCCCAGGGATCCAATCCCATCCCATCTCATCCCAGGGATCCCATCCCATCGCAGGGATCCCATCCCATCCCATCCCGTCCCATCCTACCCCATCCCATCCCATCCCATCCCATCCCAGGGATCCCATACCAGGTATCCCATCCCATCCCAGGGATCCCATTCCGTACCATCCCAGGGATCCCATTCCATCCCATCCCATCCCATCCCATCGCAGGGATCCCATCCCATTCCATCCCGTCCCATCCCATCCCATCCCACCCCATGCCATCCCATCCCATTCCATCCCATCCCATCCCATCCCATCCCATCCCATCCCATCCCATCCCATCCCATCCCATCCCATCCCATCCCAGGGATTTCATCCCAGGGATTCCATCCCATCCCATCTCATCCCATCCCATCCCAGGGATCCCATCCCATCCCAGAGATCCCATCCCAGGGATCCCATCCCATCCCAGGTATCCCATCCCATCCCAACCCATCCCATCCCATCCTACCCCATCCCATCCCATCCTATCCCATCCCATCCCATCCCATCCCATCCCGTCCCGTCCCATCACATCCCATCCCAGATATCCCATCCCAGGGATCCCATCCCATCCCAGGGATCCCATCCCATCCCAGGGATCCCATCCCATCCCAGGGATCCCATCCGATCCCATCCCATCCAATCCCATCCCATCCCATCCCATCCCATCCCAGGGGTCCCATACCAGAGATCCCATCCCATCCCCGGGTCCCCATCCCAGGGATTCCATCCCATCCCAACCCATCCCATCCCAGGGATCCCATCCCATCCCAGGGATCCGATGCCATCCCAACCCATCCCATCCCAGGGATCCCATCCCATCCCAGGGATCCGATGCCATCCCAACCCATCCCATCCCAGGGATCCCATCCCATCCCAGGGATCCGATCTCATCCCAACCCAACCCATCCCATCCTATCCCATCCCATCCCATCCCATCCCATCCCATCCCATCCCATCCCATCCCATCCCAGGGATCCCATACCAGGTATCCCATCCCATCCCAGGGATCCCATTCCGTACCATCCCAGGGATCCCATTCCATCCCATTCCATCCCATCCCATCCGATCCCATCCCATGGCATCCCAGAGATCCCATCCCATCACAGGGATCCCATCCCATCCCAGGGATCCCATCCCATCCCATCCCATCCCAGGGATCCCATCCCATCCAATCCCATCCCATCCCATCCCATCCCATCCCATCCCAGGGATCCCATCCCAGGGATCCCATCCCATCCCCGGGTCCCCATCCCAGGGATTCCATCCCATCCCAACCCATCCCATCCCAGGGATCCCATCCCATCCAATCCCAGGGATGCCATCCCATCCCATCTCACCCCATCCCATCCCAGGGATCACATCCCATCCCAGGGATCCCATCCCATCCCATCCCAGGCATCCCATCCGATCCCATCCCAGGGATCCCATCCCATCGCATCCCATTTCAGGGATCCCATCCCAGGGATCCCATACCATCCCATCCCATCCCATCCCATCCCAGGGATCCCATCTCATCCCAGGGATCCAATCCCAGAGATCCTCTCCCATCCCATCCCATCCCAGGGATCCCATCCCATGGAACCCATCCCAATCCAGGGATCCCATCCCATCCCATCCCATCCCATCCCAGGGATCCCATCCCAGGGATCCCATCCCAGTGATCCCATCCCATCCCCGGCATCCCATTCCAGGGATTCCATCCCATCCCAGGGATCCCAACCCATACGAGGGATCACAATCCAGGGATCCCATCCCAGGGATCCCATCCCAGGGATCCCATCCCATCCCCGGGATCCCATTCCAGGGATTCCATCCCATCCCAGGGATCCCAACCCATACGAGGGATCACAATCCAGGGATCCCATCCCTGGGATCCCATCTCATCCCATCCCAGGGATCCAATCCCATCCCATCTCATCCCAGGGATCCCATCCCATCGCAGGGATCCCATCCCATCCCATCCCGTCCCATCCTACCCCATCCCATCCCATCCCATCCCAGGGATCCCATACCAGGTATCCCATCCCATCCCAGGGATCCCATTCCGTACCATCCCAGGGATCCCATTCCATCCCATCCCATCCCATCCCATCGCAGGGATCCCATCCCATTCCATCCCGTCCCATCCCATCCCATCCCACCCCATGCCATCCCATCCCATTCCATCCCATCCCATCCCATCCCATCCCATCCCATCCCATCCCAGGGATTTCATCCCAGGGATTCCATCCCATCCCAGGTATCCCATCCCAACCAATCCCAACCCAGGGATCCCATCCCATCCCATCCCATCTCATCCCATCCCATCCCAGGGATCCCATCCCATCCCAGAGATCCCATCCCAGGGATCCCATCCCATCCCAGGTATCCCATCCCATCCCATCCCATCCCATCCCATCCCGTCCCGTCCCATCACATCCCATCCCAGATATCCCATCCCAGGGATCCCATCCCATCCCAGGGATCCCATCCCATCCCAGGGATCCCATCCGATCCCATCCCATCCCATCCAATCCAATCCCATCCCATCCCATCCCATCCCATCCCATCCCATCCCATCCCATCCCAGGGATCCCATACCAGAGATCCCATCCCATCCCCGGGTCCCCATCCCAGGGATTCCATCCCATCCCAACCCATCCCATCCCAGGGATCCCATCCCATCCCAGGGATCCGATCCCATCCCAACCCATCCCATCCCATCCTACCCCATCCCATCCCATCCCATCCCATCCCACCCCATGCCATCCCATCCCATTCCATCCCATCCCATCCCATCCCATCCCATCCCATCCCATCCCATCCCATCCCATCCCAGGGATTTCATCCCAGGGATTCCATCCCATCCCAGGTATCCCATCCCAACCAATCCCAACCCAGGGATCCCATCCCATCCCATCCCATCTCATCCCATCCCATCCCAGGGATCCCATCCCAGAGATCCCATCCCAGGGATCCCATCCCATCCCAGGTATCCCATCCCATCCCAACCCATCCCATCCCATCCTACCCCATCCCATCCCATCCTATCCCATCCCATCCCATCCCATCCCATCCCGTCCCGTCCCATCACATCCCATCCCAGATATCCCATCCCAGGGATCCCATCCCATCCCAGGGATCCCATCCCATCCCAGGGATCCCATCCCATCCCAGGGATCCCATCCGATCCCATCCCATCCAATCCCATCCCATCCCATCCCATCCCAGGGGTCCCATACCAGAGATCCCATCCCATCCACGGGTCCCCATCCCAGGGATTCCATCCCATCCCAACCCATCCCATCCCAGGGATCCCATCCCATCCCAGGGATCCGATGCCATCCCAACCCATCCCATCCCAGGGATCCCATCCCATCCCAGGGATCCGATGCCATCCCAACCCATCCCATCCCAGGGATCCCATCCCATCCCAGGGATCCGATCCCATCCCAACCCATCCCATCCCATCCTATCCCATCCCATCCCATCCCATCCCATCCCATCCCATCCCATCCCAGGGATCCCATACCAGGTATCCCATCCCATCCCAGGGATCCCATTCCGTACCATCCCAGGGATCCCATTCCATCCCATTCCATCCCATCCCATCCGATCCCATCCCATGGCATCCCAGAGATCCCATCCCATCACAGGGATCCCATCCCATCCCAGGGATCCCATCCCATCCCATCCCATCCCATCCCAGGGATCCCATCCCATCCAATCCCATCCCATCCCATCCCATCCCATCCCAGGGATCCCATCCCAGGGATCCCATCCCATCCCCGGGTCCCCATCCCAGGGATTCCATCCCATCCCAACCCATCCCATCCCAGGGATCCCATCCCATCCAATCCCAGGGATGCCATCCCATCCCATCTCACCCCATCCCATCCCAGGGATCCCATCCCATCCCAGGGATCCCATCCCATCCCATCCCAGGCATCCCATCCGATCCCATCCCAGGGATCCCATCCCATCGCATCCCATTTCAGGGATCCCATCCCAGGGATCCCATACCATCCCATCCCATCCCATCCCATCCCAGGGATCCCATCTCATCCCAGGGATCCAATCCCAGAGATCCTCTCCCATCCCATCCCATCCCAGGGATCCCATCCCAGGGATCCCATCCCAGTGATCCCATCCCATCCCCGGCATCCCATTCCAGGGATTCCATCCCATCCCAGGGATCCCAACCCATACGAGGGATCACAATCCAGGGATCCCATCCCAGGGATCCCATCCCAGGGATCCCATCCCATCCCCGGGATCCCATTCCAGGGATTCCATCCCATCCCAGGGATCCCAACCCTACGAGGGATCACAATCCAGGGATCCCATCCCTGGGATCCCATCTCATCCCATCCCAGGGATCCAATCCCATCCCATCTCATCCCAGGGATCCCATCCCATCGCAGGGATCCCATCCCATCCCATCCCGTCCCATCCTACCCCATCCCATCCCATCCCATCCCAGGGATCCCATACCAGGTATCCCATCCCATCCCAGGGATCCCATTCCGTACCATCCCAGGGATCCCATTCCATCCCAGCCCATCCCATCCCATCGCAGGGATCCCATCCCATTCCATCCCATCCCATCCCATCCCATCCCACCCCATGCCATCCCATCCCATTCCATCCCATCCCATCCCATCCCATCCCATCCCATCCCATCCCATCCCATCCCAGGGATTTCATCCCAGGGATCCCATCCCTTCCCAGGTATCCCATCCCATCCCAACCCATCCCATCCCATCCTACCCCATCCTATCCCATCCTATCCCATCCCATCCCATCCCGTCCCGTCCCATCACATCCCATCCCAGATATCCCATCCCAGGGATCCCATCCCATCCCAGGGATCCCATCCCATCCCAGGGATCCCATCCGATCCCATCCCATCCCATCCAATCCAATCCCATCCCATCCCATCCCATCCCATCCCATCCCATCCCATCCCATCCCAGGGATCCCATACCAGAGATCCCATCCCATCCCCGGGTCCCCATCCCAGGGATTCCATCCCATCCCAACCCATCCCATCCCAGGGATCCCATCCCATCCCAGGGATCCGATCCCATCCCAACCCATCCCATCCCATCCTACCCCATCCCATCCCATCCTATCCCATCCCATCCCATCCCATCCCATCCCATCCCATCCCATCCCATCCCATCCCATCCCATCCCATCCCATCCCATCCCATCCCATCCTAGGGATCCCATACCAGGTATCCCATCCCATCCCAGGGATCCCATTTCGTACCATCCCAGGGATCCTATTTCATCCTATCCCATCCCATCCCATTGATCCCATCCCATCCCAACCCATTGTAGCCAATCCCATCCCATCCCACCCCATCCCATCCAATCCCATCCCATCCCATCCCATCCCATCCCATCCCATCCCATCCCATCCCATCCTATCCCATCCCAGCGATCTCATCCCAGGGATTCCATCCCATCCCAGGTATCCCATCCCAACCAATCCTAACCCAGGGATCCCATCCCATCCAATCCCAGGGATCCCATCCCATCCCATCTCACCCCATCCCATCCCAGGGATCACATCCCATCCCACGGATCCCATCCCATCCCATCCCAGGCATACCATCCGATCCCATCCAAGGATCCCATCCCATCCCATCCCATCCCATCCCATCCCATCCCATCCCTTTCCATCCCACCCCATCCCATCCCATCCCATCCCATCCCAGGGATCCCATCCCATCCCATCCCATCCCAGGGATCCCATCCCATGGAACCCATCCCAACCCAGGGATCCCATCCCATTCCAACCCATCCAATCCCATCCCAGGGATCCCATCCCAGAGATTCCATCCCATCCCAGGGATTCGATCCCAACCCAGGGATCCCATCCCATCCCAGGGATCACATTCCAGGGATCCCATCCCAGGGATCCCATCCCATCCCAGGGAACCCATCCCATCCCAACCCATTGTAGCAAATCCCATCCCATCCCACCCCATCCCATCCCATCCCATCCCATCCCATCCCAGGGACACCATCCCAGGGATCCCATCCCATCCCATCCCAGGGATCCCATCCGATCTCATCCCATCCAATCCCATCCCATCCCATCCCATCCCATCCCATCCCATCCCATCCCATGGATCCCATACCAGAGATCCCATCCCATCCCCGGGTCCCCATCCCAGGGATCCGATCCCATCCCAACCCATCCCATCCCATCCTACCCCATCCCATCGCATCCCATCCCATCCCATCCTAGGGATCCCATACCAGGTATCCCATCCCATCCCAAGGATCCCATTCCGTACCATCCCAGGGATCCTATTTCATCCTATCCCATCCCATCCCATTGATCCCATCCCATCCCAACCCATTGTAGCCAATCCCATCCCACCCCATCCCATCCAATCCCATCCCATCCCATCCCATCCCATCCCATCCCATCCCAGGGACACCATCCCAGGGATACCATACCATCCCATCCCATCGCAGGGATCCCATCCCATCCCATCCCAGCGATCTCATCCCAGGGATTCCATCCCATCCCAGGTATCCCATCCCAACCAATCCTAACCCAGGGATCCCATCCCATCCAATCCCAGGGATCCCATCCCATCCCATCCCATCTCACCCCATCCCATCCCAGGGATCACATCCCATCCCACGGATCCCATACCATCCCATCCCAGGCATCCCATCCGATCCCATCCAAGGATCCCATCCCATCCCATCCCATCCCTTTCCATCCCACCCCATCCCATCCCATCCCATCCCATCCCATCCCATCCCATCCCATCCCAGGGATCCCATCCCATCCCATTCCATCCCAGGGATCACATCCCATGGAACCCATCCCAACCCAGGGATCCCATCCCATTCCAACCCATCCAATCCCATCCCAGGGATCCCATGCCAGAGATTCCATCCCATCCCAGGGATGCCATCCCAGGGATTCGATCCCAACCCAGGGATCCCATCCTATCCCAGGGATCCCATCCCAGGGATTCCATCCCATCCCAGGGATCACATTCCAGGGATCCCATCCCAGGGATCCCATCTCATCCCATCCCATCCCAGGGATCCCATCCCATCCAATCCCATCCCATCCCATCCCATCCCATCCCAGGGATCCCATCCCAGGGATCCCATCCCATCCCCGGGTCCCCATCCCAGGGATCCCATCCCATCCCAACCCATCCCATCCCAGGGATCCCATCCCATCCAATCCCAGGGATGCCATCCCATCCCATCTCACCCCATCCCATCCCAGGGATCACATCCCATCCCAGGGATCCCATCCCATCCCATCCCAGGCATCCCATCCGATCCCATCCCAGGGATCCCATCCCATCGCATCCCATTTCAGGGATCCCATCCCAGGGATCCCATACCATCCCATCCCATCCCATCCCATCCCAGGGATCCCATCTCATCCCAGGGATCCAATCCCAGAGATCCTCTCCCATCCCATCCCATCCCAGGGATCTCATCCCATGGAACCCATCCCAATCCAGGGATCCCATCCCATCCCATCCCATCCCATCCCAGGGATCCCATCCCAGGGATCCCATCCCAGTGATCCCATCCCATCCCCGGCATCCCATTCCAGGGATTCCATCCCATCCCAGGGATCCCAACCCATACGAGGGATCACAATCCAGGGATCCCATCCCAGGGATCCCATCCCAGGGATCCCATCCCATCCCCGGGATCCCATTCCAGGGATTCCATCCCATCCCAGGGATCCCAACCCATACGAGGGATCACAATCCAGGGATCCCATCCCTGGGATCCCATCTCATCCCATCCCAGGGATCCAATCCCATCCCATCTCATCCCAGGGATCCCATCCCATCGCAGGGATCCCATCCCATCCCATCCCGTCCCATCCTACCCCATCCCATCCCATCCCATCCCATCCCAGGGATCCCATACCAGGTATCCCATCCCATCCCAGGGATCCCATTCCGTACCATCCCAGGGATCCCATTCCATCCCATCCCATCCCATCCCATCGCAGGGATCCCATCCCATTCCATCCCGTCCCATCCCATCCCATCCCACCCCATGCCATCCCATCCCATTCCATCCCATCCCATCCCATCCCATCCCATCCCATCCCATCCCATCCCATCCCATCCCATCCCATCCCATCCCATCCCATCCCATCCCAGGGATTTCATCCCAGGGATTCCATCCCATCCCATCTCATCCCATCCCATCCCAGGGATCCCATCCCATCCCAGAGATCCCATCCCAGGGATCCCATCCCATCCCAGGTATCCCATCCCATCCCAACCCATCCCATCCCATCCTACCCCATCCCATCCCATCCTATCCCATCCCATCCCATCCCATCCCATCCCGTCCCGTCCCATCACATCCCATCCCAGATATCCCATCCCAGGGATCCCATCCCATCCCAGGGATCCCATCCCATCCCAGGGATCCCATCCCATCCCAGGGATCCCATCCGATCCCATCCCATCCAATCCCATCCCATCCCATCCCATCCCATCCCAGGGGTCCCATACCAGAGATCCCATCCCATCCCCGGGTCCCCATCCCAGGGATTCCATCCCATCCCAACCCATCCCATCCCAGGGATCCCATCCCATCCCAGGGATCCGATGCCATCCCAACCCATCCCATCCCAGGGATCCCATCCCATCCCAGGGATCCGATGCCATCCCAACCCATCCCATCCCAGGGATCCCATCCCATCCCAGGGATCCGATCTCATCCCAACCCATCCCATCCCATCCTATCCCATCCCATCCCATCCCATCCCATCCCATCCCATCCCATCCCATCCCATCCCATCCCAGGGATCCCATACCAGGTATCCCATCCCATCCCAGGGATCCCATTCCGTACCATCCCAGGGATCCCATTCCATCCCATTCCATCCCATCCCATCCGATCCCATCCCATGGCATCCCAGAGATCCCATCCCATCACAGGGATCCCATCCCATCCCAGGGATCCCATCCCATCCCATCCCATCCCAGGGATCCCATCCCATCCAATCCCATCCCATCCCATCCCATCCCATCCCATCCCAGGGATCCCATCCCAGGGATCCCATCCCATCCCCGGGTCCCCATCCCAGGGATTCCATCCCATCCCAACCCATCCCATCCCAGGGATCCCATCCCATCCAATCCCAGGGATGCCATCCCATCCCATCTCACCCCATCCCATCCCAGGGATCACATCCCATCCCAGGGATCCCATCCCATCCCATCCCAGGCATTCCATCCGATCCCATCCCAGGGATCCCATCCCATCGCATCCCATTTCAGGGATCCCATCCCAGGGATCCCATACCATCCCATCCCATCCCATCCCATCCCAGGGATCCCATCTCATCCCAGGGATCCAATCCCAGAGATCCTCTCCCATCCCATCCCATCCCAGGGATCCCATCCCATGGAACCCATCCCAATCCAGGGATCCCATCCCATCCCATCCCATCCCATCCCAGGGATCCCATCCCAGGGATCCCATCCCAGTGATCCCATCCCATCCCCGGCATCCCATTCCAGGGATTCCATCCCATCCCAGGGATCCCAACCCATACGAGGGATCACAATCCAGGGATCCCATCCCAGGGATCCCATCCCAGGGATCCCATCCCATCCCCGGGATCCCATTCCAGGGATTCCATCCCATCCCAGGGATCCCAACCCATACGAGGGATCACAATCCAGGGATCCCATCCCTGGGATCCCATCTCATCCCATCCCAGGGATCCAATCCCATCCCATCTCATCCCAGGGATCCCATCCCATCGCAGGGATCCCATCCCATCCCATCCCGTCCCATCCTACCCCATCCCATCCCATCCCATCCCAGGGATCCCATACCAGGTATCCCATCCCATCCCAGGGATCCCATTCCGTACCATCCCAGGGATCCCATTCCATCCCATCCCATCCCATCCCATCGCAGGGATCCCATCCCATTCCATCCCGTCCCATCCCATCCCATCCCACCCCATGCCATCCCATCCCATTCCATCCCATCCCATCCCATCCCATCCCATCCCATCCCATCCCAGGGATTTCATCCCAGGGATTCCATCCCATCCCAGGTATCCCATCCCAACCAATCCCAACCCAGGGATCCCATCCCATCCCATCCCATCTCATCCCATCCCATCCCAGGGATCCCATCCCATCCCAGAGATCCCATCCCAGGGATCCCATCCCATCCCAGGTATCCCATCCCATCCCATCCCATCCCATCCCATCCCGTCCCGTCCCATCACATCCCATCCCAGATATCCCATCCCAGGGATCCCATCCCATCCCAGGGATCCCATCCCATCCCAGGGATCCCATCCGATCCCATCCCATCCCATCCAATCCAATCCCATCCCATCCCATCCCATCCCATCCCATCCCATCCCAGGGATCCCATACCAGAGATCCCATCCCATCCCCGGGTCCCCATCCCAGGGATTCCATCCCATCCCAACCCATCCCATCCCAGGGATCCCATCCCATCCCAGGGATCCGATCCCATCCCAACCCATCCCATCCCATCCTACCCCATCCCATCCCATCCCATCCCATCCCACCCCATGCCATCCCATCCCATTCCATCCCATCCCATCCCATCCCATCCCATCCCATCCCATCCCATCCCAGGGATTTCATCCCAGGGATTCCATCCCATCCCAGGTATCCCATCCCAACCAATCCCAACCCAGGGATCCCATCCCATCCCATCCCATCTCATCCCATCCCATCCCAGGGATCCCATCCCAGAGATCCCATCCCAGGGATCCCATCCCATCCCAGGTATCCCATCCCATCCCAACCCATCCCATCCCATCCTACCCCATCCCATCCCATCCTATCCCATCCCATCCCATCCCATCCCATCCCGTCCCGTCCCATCACATCCCATCCCAGATATCCCATCCCAGGGATCCCATCCCATCCCAGGGATCCCATCCCATCCCAGGGATCCCATCCCATCCCAGGGATCCCATCCGATCCCATCCCATCCAATCCCATCCCATCCCATCCCATCCCAGGGGTCCCATACCAGAGATCCCATCCCATCCACGGGTCCCCATCCCAGGGATTCCATCCCATCCCAACCCATCCCATCCCAGGGATCCCATCCCATCCCAGGGATCCGATGCCATCCCAACCCATCCCATCCCAGGGATCCCATCCCATCCCAGGGATCCGATGCCATCCCAACCCATCCCATCCCAGGGATCCCATCCCATCCCAGGGATCCGATCCCATCCCAACCCATCCCATCCCATCCTATCCCATCCCATCCCATCCCATCCCATCCCATCCCATCCCATCCCATCCCATCCCAGGGATCCCATACCAGGTATCCCATCCCATCCCAGGGATCCCATTCCGTACCATCCCAGGGATCCCATTCCATCCCATTCCATCCCATCCCATCCGATCCCATCCCATGGCATCCCAGAGATCCCATCCCATCACAGGGATCCCATCCCATCCCAGGGATCCCATCCCATCCCATCCCATCCCATCCCAGGGATCCCATCCCATCCAATCCCATCCCATCCCATCCCATCCCATCCCAGGGATCCCATCCCAGGGATCCCATCCCATCCCCGGGTCCCCATCCCAGGGATTCCATCCCATCCCAACCCATCCCATCCCAGGGATCCCATCCCATCCAATCCCAGGGATGCCATCCCATCCCATCTCACCCCATCCCATCCCAGGGATCCCATCCCATCCCAGGGATCCCATCCCATCCCATCCCAGGCATCCCATCCGATCCCATCCCAGGGATCCCATCCCATCGCATCCCATTTCAGGGATCCCATCCCAGGGATCCCATACCATCCCATCCCATCCCATCCCATCCCAGGGATCCCATCTCATCCCAGGGATCCAATCCCAGAGATCCTCTCCCATCCCATCCCATCCCAGGGATCCCATCCCAGGGATCCCATCCCAGTGATCCCATCCCATCCCCGGCATCCCATTCCAGGGATTCCATCCCATCCCAGGGATCCCAACCCATACGAGGGATCACAATCCAGGGATCCCATCCCAGGGATCCCATCCCAGGGATCCCATCCCATCCCCGGGATCCCATTCCAGGGATTCCATCCCATCCCAGGGATCCCAACCATACGAGGGATCACAATCCAGGGATCCCATCCCTGGGATCCCATCTCATCCCATCCCAGGGATCCAATCCCATCCCATCTCATCCCAGGGATCCCATCCCATCGCAGGGATCCCATCCCATCCCATCCCGTCCCATCCTACCCCATCCCATCCCATCCCATCCCAGGGATCCCATACCAGGTATCCCATCCCATCCCAGGGATCCCATTCCGTACCATCCCAGGGATCCCATTCCATCCCATCCCATCCCATCCCATCGCAGGGATCCCATCCCATTCCATCCCGTCCCATCCCATCCCATCCCACCCCATGCCATCCCATCCCATTCCATCCCATCCCATCCCATCCCATCCCATCCCATCCCATCCCATCCCATCCCAGGGATTTCATCCCAGGGATCCCATCCCTTCCCAGGTATCCCATCCCATCCCAACCCATCCCATCCCATCCTACCCCATCCTATCCCATCCTATCCCATCCCATCCCATCCCGTCCCGTCCCATCACATCCCATCCCAGATATCCCATCCCAGGGATCCCATCCCATCCCAGGGATCCCATCCCATCCCAGGGATCCCATCCGATCCCATCCCATCCCATCCAATCCAATCCCATCCCATCCCATCCCATCCCATCCCATCCCATCCCAGGGATCCCATACCAGAGATCCCATCCCATCCCCGGGTCCCCATCCCAGGGATTCCATCCCATCCCAACCCATCCCATCCCAGGGATCCCATCCCATCCCAGGGATCCGATCCCATCCCAACCCATCCCATCCCATCCTACCCCATCCCATCCCATCCTATCCCATCCCATCCCATCCCATCCCATCCCATCCCATCCCATCCCATCCCATCCCATCCCATCCCATCCCATCCCATCCCATCCCATCCTAGGGATCCCATACCAGGTATCCCATCCCATCCCAGGGATCCCATTTCGTACCATCCCAGGGATCCTATTTCATCCTATCCCATCCCATCCCATTGATCCCATCCCATCCCAACCCATTGTAGCCAATCCCATCCCATCCCACCCCATCCCATCCAATCCCATCCCATCCCATCCCATCCCATCCCATCCCATCCCATCCCATCCTATCCCATCCCAGCGATCTCATCCCAGGGATTCCATCCCATCCCAGGTATCCCATCCCAACCAATCCTAACCCAGGGATCCCATCCCATCCAATCCCAGGGATCCCATCCCATCCCATCTCACCCCATCCCATCCCAGGGATCACATCCCATCCCACGGATCCCATCCCATCCCATCCCAGGCATACCATCCGATCCCATCCAAGGATCCCATCCCATCCCATCCCATCCCATCCCATCCCATCCCATCCCATCCCTTTCCATCCCACCCCATCCCATCCCATCCCATCCCATCCCAGGGATCCCATCCCATCCCATCCCATCCCAGGGATCCCATCCCATGGAACCCATCCCAACCCAGGGATCCCATCCCATTCCAACCCATCCAATCCCATCCCAGGGATCCCATCCCAGAGATTCCATCCCATCCCAGGGATTCGATCCCAACCCAGGGATCCCATCCCATCCCAGGGATCACATTCCAGGGATCCCATCCCAGGGATCCCATCCCATCCCAGGGAACCCATCCCATCCCAACCCATTGTAGCAAATCCCATCCCATCCCACCCCATCCCATCCCATCCCATCCCATCCCATCCCATCCCAGGGACACCATCCCAGGGATCCCATCCCATCCCATCCCAGGGATCCCATCCGATCTCATCCCATCCAATCCCATCCCATCCCATCCCATCCCATCCCATCCCATCCCATCCCATGGATCCCATACCAGAGATCCCATCCCATCCCCGGGTCCCCATCCCAGGGATCCGATCCCATCCCAACCCATCCCATCCCATCCTACCCCATCCCATCGCATCCCATCCCATCCCATCCTAGGGATCCCATACCAGGTATCCCATCCCATCCCAAGGATCCCATTCCGTACCATCCCAGGGATCCTATTTCATCCTATCCCATCCCATCCCATTGATCCCATCCCATCCCAACCCATTGTAGCCAATCCCATCCCACCCCATCCCATCCAATCCCATCCCATCCCATCCCATCCCATCCCATCCCATCCCAGGGACACCATCCCAGGGATACCATACCATCCCATCCCATCGCAGGGATCCCATCCCATCCCAGCGATCTCATCCCAGGGATTCCATCCCATCCCAGGTATCCCATCCCAACCAATCCTAACCCAGGGATCCCATCCCATCCAATCCCAGGGATCCCATCCCATCCCATCCCATCTCACCCCATCCCATCCCAGGGATCACATCCCATCCCACGGATCCCATACCATCCCATCCCAGGCATCCCATCCGATCCCATCCAAGGATCCCATCCCATCCCATCCCATCCCTTTCCATCCCACCCCATCCCATCCCATCCCATCCCATCCCATCCCATCCCAGGGATCCCATCCCATCCCATTCCATCCCAGGGATCACATCCCATGGAACCCATCCCAACCCAGGGATCCCATCCCATTCCAACCCATCCAATCCCATCCCAGGGATCCCATGCCAGAGATTCCATCCCATCCCAGGGATGCCATCCCAGGGATTCGATCCCAACCCAGGGATCCCATCCTATCCCAGGGATCCCATCCCAGGGATTCCATCCCATCCCAGGGATCACATTCCAGGGATCCCATCCCAGGGATCCCATCTCATCCCAGGGATCCCATCCCATCCCAGGGATCCCATCCCATCCCATCCCATCCCATCCCATCCCATCCCATCCCAGGGATCCCATACCAGGGATCCCATCCCATCCCCGGTTCCCCATCCCAGGGATTCCATCCCATCCCAACCCATCCCATCCCATGGATACCATCCGATCCCAGAGATCCCATCCCAGGGATCCCATCCCAGGGATCCCATCCCATCCCAACCCATCCCATCCCATCCTACCCCGTCCCATCCCATCCTATCCCATCCCATCCCATCCCATCCCATCCCATCCCATCCCATCCCATCCCATCAAATGCCGTCCCATCCCATCCCATCCCATCCCAGGGATCTGCTCCCATCCCAGGGATCCCATCCCATCCCCGGGATCCCTTCCCAGGGATCCCATCCCATCCCAGGGATCCCATTCCAGGGATCCCATCCCATCTCAGGGATCCCATCCCATCCCATCCCATCCCATCCCGTCCCGTCCCATCCCATCCCAGGGATCCCATCCCAGGGATCCCATCCCAACCCATCCCATCGCATCCCAGGGATCCCATCCCAGGGAGCCCATCCCATTCCCGGGATCCCATCCCAGGGATCCCATCACATTCCAACCCATCTCAACCCATTCCAGGGATCCCATCCTATCCCAGGGATTCCATCCCAGGGATCCCATCCCATCCCATCCGATCCCATCCCAGGGATCCCATTCCATCCCAGGGATCCCATCCCAGGGATCCCATCCCAGGGATCCCATCCCATCCCATCCCCTCCCCTCCCATCCCACCGATCCCATTCCATCCCAACCCATTCTAGCCCATCCCATCCCATCCGATCCGGTCCCATCCAATCCCATCCGATCCCATCCCATGTATCCCATCCCAGGGATACCATCCGATCCCATCCCAGGGCAGGGATCCCATCCCATCCCATAGCAGGGATCCCATCCCATCCCATCCCATGCCAACCCATCCCATCCCATCCCATTCCTATCCCATCCCATCCCATCCCATCCCATCCCAGGGATCCCATCCCAGCCCATCTCATCCCAGGGATCCCATCCCAGCCCATCTCATCCCAGGGATCCCATGCCATGCCATCCCATCCCATCCCAGGGATCCCATCCCATCCAAACCCATCCCATCCCTGGCATCCCATCCCAGGGATCCTATCCCATCCCAGGGATCCCATCCCAGGGATCTCATCCCATCCCAGGGATCCCATCCCATCCCAGGGATCCAATCCCATCCCAGCTATCCCATCCCAGCGATTACATCCCATCCCAGGGATCCCATCCCATCCCATCCCATCCCATCCCAGGGATCCCATCCCAGGGATCCCATCCCAGTGATCCCATCCCATCCCCGGCATCCCATTCCAGGGATTCCATCCCATCCCAGGGATCCCAACCCATACGAGGGATCACAATCCAGGGATCCCATCCCAGGGATCCCATCCCAGGGATCCCATCCCATCCCCGGGATCCCATTCCAGGGATTCCATCCCATCCCAGGGATCCCAACCCATACGAGGGATCACAATCCAGGGATCCCATCCCTGGGATCCCATCTCATCCCATCCCAGGGATCCAATCCCATCCCATCTCATCCCAGGGATCCCATCCCATCGCAGGGATCCCATCCCATCCCATCCCGTCCCATCCTACCCCATCCCATCCCATCCCATCCCAGGGATCCCATACCAGGTATCCCATCCCATCCCAGGGATCCCATTCCGTACCATCCCAGGGATCCCATTCCATCCCATCCCATCCCATCCCATCGCAGGGATCCCATCCCATTCCATCCCGTCCCATCCCATCCCATCCCACCCCATGCCATCCCATCCCATTCCATCCCATCCCATCCCATCCCATCCCATCCCATCCCATCCCATCCCATCCCATCCCATCCCAGGGATTTCATCCCAGGGATCCCATCCCATCCCAGGTATCCCATCCCATCCCAACCCATCCCATCCCATCCTACCCCATCCTATCCCATCCTATCCCATCCCATCCCATCCCGTCCCGTCCCATCACATCCCATCCCAGATATCCCATGCCAGGGATCCCATCCCATCCCAGGGATCCCATCCCATCCCAGGGATCCCATCCGATCCCATCCCATCCCATCCAATCCAATCCCATCCCATCCCATCCCATCCCATCCCATCCCAGGGATCCCATACCAGAGATCCCATCCCATCCCCGGGTCCCCATCCCAGGGATTCCATCCCATCCCAACCCATCCCATCCCAGGGATCCCATCCCATCCCAGGGATCCGATCCCATCCCAACCCATCCCATCCCATCCTACCCCATCCCATCCCATCCTATCCCATCCCATCCCATCCCATCCCATCCCATCCCATCCCATCCCATCCCATCCCATCCCATCCCATCCCATCCCATCCTAGGGATCCCATACCAGGTATCCCATCCCATCCCAGGGATCCCATTTCGTACCATCCCAGGGATCCTATTTCATCCTATCCCATCCCATCCCATTGATCCCATCCCATCCCAACCCATTGTAGCCAATCCCATCCCATCCAATCCCATCCCATCCCATCCCATCCCATCCCATCCCATCCCATCCCATCCTATCCCATCCCAGCGATCTCATCCCAGGGATTCCATCCCATCCCAGGTATCCCATCCCAACCAATCCTAACCCAGGGATCCCATCCCATCCAATCCCAGGGATCCCATCCCATCCCATCTCACCCCATCCCATCCCAGGGATCACATCCCATCCCACGGATCCCATCCCATCCCATCCCAGGCATACCATCCGATCCCATCCAAGGATCCCATCCCATCCCATCCCATCCCATCCCATCCCATCCCATCCCTTTCCATCCCACCCCATCCCATCCCATCCCATCCCAGGGATCCCATCCCATCCCATCCCATCCCAGGGATCCCATCCCATGGAACCCATCCCAACCCAGGGATCCCATCCCATTCCAACCCATCCAATCCCATCCCAGGGATCCCATCCCAGAGATTCCATCCCATCCCAGGGATTCGATCCCAACCCAGGGATCCCATCCTATCCCAGGGATCCCATCCCAGGGATTCCATCCCATCCCAGGGATCCCATCCCATCCCAGGGATCACATTCCAGGGATCCCATCCCAGGGATCCCATCCCATCCCAGGGAACCCATCCCATCCCAACCCATTGTAGCAAATCCCATCCCATCCCACCCCATCCCATCCCATCCCATCCCATCCCATCCCATCCCATCCCATCCCATCCCATCCCAGGGACACCATCCCAGGGATCCCATCCCATCCCATCCCAGGGATCCCATCCGATCTCATCCCATCCAATCCCATCCCATCCCATCCCATCCCATCCCATCCCATCCCATCCCATCCCAGGGATCCCATACCAGAGATCCCATCCCATCCCCGGGTCCCCATCCCAGGGATCCGATCCCATCCCAACCCATCCCATCCCATCCTACCCCATCCCATCGCATCCCATCCCATCCCATCCTAGGGATCCCATACCAGGTATCCCATCCCATCCCAAGGATCCCATTCCGTACCATCCCAGGGATCCTATTTCATCCTATCCCATCCCATCCCATTGATCCCATCCCATCCCAACCCATTGTAGCCAATCCCATCCCATCCCACCCCATCCCATCCAATCCCATCCCATCCCATCCCATCCCATCCCATCCCATCCCAGGGACACCATCCCAGGGATACCATACCATCCCATCCCATCGCAGGGATCCCATCCCATCCCATCCCAGCGATCTCATCCCAGGGATTCCATCCCATCCCAGGTATCCCATCCCAACCAATCCTAACCCAGGGATCCCATCCCATCCAATCCCAGGGATCCCATCCCATCCCATCCCATCTCACCCCATCCCATCCCAGGGATCACATCCCATCCCACGGATCCCATACCATCCCATCCCAGGCATCCCATCCGATCCCATCCAAGGATCCCATCCCATCCCATCCCATCCCTTTCCATCCCACCCCATCCCATCCCATCCCATCCCATCCCATCCCATCCCATCCCAGGGATCCCATCCCATCCCATTCCATCCCAGGGATCACATCCCATGGAACCCATCCCAACCCAGGGATCCCATCCCATTCCAACCCATCCCATCCCATCCCAGGGATCCCATGCCAGAGATTCCATCCCATCCCAGGGATGCCATCCCAGGGATTCGATCCCAACCCAGGGATCCCATCCTATCCCAGGGATCCCATCCCAGGGATTCCATCCCATCCCAGGGATCACATTCCAGGGATCCCATCCCAGGGATCCCATCTCATCCCAGGGATCCCATCCCATCCCAGGGATCCCATCCCATCCCATCCCATCCCATCCCATCCCATCCCATCCCATCCCATCCCAGGGATCCCATACCAGGGATCCCATCCCATCCCCGGTTCCCCATCCCAGGGATTCCATCCCATCCCAACCCATCCCATCCCATGGATACCATCCGATCCCAGAGATCCCATCCCAGGGATCCCATCCCAGGGATCCCATCCCATCCCAACCCATCCCATCCCATCCTACCCCATCCCATCCCATCCTATCCCATCCCATCCCATCCCATCCCATCCCATCCCATCCCATCCCATCCCATCAAATGCCGTCCCATCCCATCCCATCCCATCCCAGGGATCTGCTCCCATCCCAGGGATCCCATCCCATCCCCGGGATCCCTTCCCAGGGATCCCATCCCATCCCAGGGATCCCATTCCAGGGATCCCATCCCATCTCAGGGATCCCATCCCATCCCATCCCATCCCATCCCGTCCCGTCCCATCCCATCCCAGGGATCCCATCCCAGGGATCCCATCCCAACCCATCCCATCGCATCCCAGGGATCCCATCCCAGGGAGCCCATCCCATTCCCGGGATCCCATCCCAGGGATCCCATCACATTCCAACCCATCTCAACCCATTCCAGGGATCCCATCCTATCCCAGGGATTCCATCCCAGGGATCCCATCCCATCCCATCCGATCCCATCCCAGGGATCCCATTCCATCCCAGGGATCCCATCCCAGGGATCCCATCCCAGGGATCCCATCCCATCCCATCCCCTCCCCTCCCATCCCACCGATCCCATTCCATCCCAACCCATTCTAGCCCATCCCATCCCATCCGATCCCGTCCCATCCAATCCCATCCGATCCCATCCCATGTATCCCATCCCAGGGATACCATCCGATCCCATCCCAGGGCAGGGATCCCATCCCATCCCATAGCAGGGATCCCATCCCATCCCATCCCATGCCAACCCATCCCATCCCATCCCATTCCTATCCCATCCCATCCCATCCCATCCCAGGGATCCCATCCCAGCCCATCTCATCCCAGGGATCCCATCCCAGCCCATCTCATCCCAGGGATCCCATGCCATGCCATCCCATCCCATCCCAGGGATCCCATCCCATCCAAACCCATCCCATCCCTGGCATCCCATCCCAGGGATCCTATCCCATCCCAGGGATCCCATCCCAGGGATCTCATCCCATCCCAGGGATCCCATCCCATCCCAGGGATCCAATCCCATCCCAGCTATCCCATCCCAGCGATTACATCCCATCCCAGGGATCCCATCCCATCTGTTCCCATCCCAAGTATCCTATCCCATCCCGTCCCATCCAAGGGAACCCATCCATTCCCAACCCAGGAATCCCATCCCTTCCCTTTCCAGGGATCCCATCCCATTCCAGGGATCCCATCCCATCCCAGGGATCCCATCCCATCTCAGGGATCCCATCCCATCCCATCCCATGCCAACCCATCCCATCCCATCCCATTCCTACCCCATCCCATCCCATCCCATCCCAGGGATCCCATCCCAGGGATCTCATACCATCCCTGGGATCCCATCCCATCCCAAAGATCCAATCCCATCCCAGCTATCCCATCCCAGGGATCACATCCCATCCCAGGGATCCTATACCATCCCTGGGATCCCATCCAATCCCAGGGATCCCATCCAATCCCAGGGATCCCATCCCATCCCAGGGATCCCATCCCATCCCAGCCCATCCCATCCCCAGGATCCCATCCCCGGGATCCCATCCCAGGGATCCCATCCCAAGCCAGGGATCCCATCCCATCCCCGGGATCCCATCCCATCCCATCAAGTCCCGTCCCATCCCATCCCATCCCATCCCATCCCATCCCATCCCATCCCATCCCAGGGATCTGCTCCCATCCCAGGGATCCCATCCGATCCCATTCCATGGGATCCCTTCCCAGGGATCCCATCCCATCCCATCAAGTCCCGTCCCATCCCATCCCATCCCATCCCATTCCATCCCATCCCAGGGATCTGCTCCCATCCCAGGGATCCCATCCGATCCCATTCCATGGGATCCCTTCCCAGGGATCCCATCCCATCCCAGGGATCCCATCCCAGGGATTCCATCCCATCCCAGGGATCCCACCCCATCCCAGGGATCCCATCCCATACGAGGGATCACATTCCAAGGATCCCATCCTCTCCCATCCCATCCCAGGGATCCCATCCCATCCCAACCCATCCCATCCCATCCCATCCCATCCTCTCCCATCCCAGGGATCCTATCCCATCCCAAGTAACCCATCCCATGGATCCCATCCCAGGGATCCCAACCCATCCCAGGGATCCCATCCCATTCCAACCCATCCCAACCCATTCCAGGGATCCCATCCTATCCCAGGGATTCCATCCCAGGGATCCCATCCCATCCCATCCCATCCCATCCCATCCCATCCCATCCCATCCCAGGCATCCCATCCCAGGGATCCTATCCCATCCCAGGGATCCCATCCCAGGGATCTCATACCATCCCAGGGATCCCATCCCATCCCAAAGATCCAATCCCATCCCAGCTATCCCATCCCAGGGATCACATCCCATCCCAGGGATCCTATCCCATCCCGGGCATCCCATCCAATCCCAGGGATCCCATCCAATCCCAGGGATCCCATCCCAACCCATTGTAGCCAATCCCATCCCATCCCACCCCATCCCATCCAATCCCATCCCATCCCATCCCATCCCATCGCAGGGATCCCATCCCATCCCGTCCCATCCCATCCCACCCCATCCCATCCCATCCCATCCCATCCCATCCCATCCCATCCCATCCCATCCCATCCCATCCCAGCGATCTCGTCCCAGGGATTCCATCCCATCCCAGGTATCCCATCCCAACCAGTCCCAACCCAGGGATCCCATCCCACCCCATCCCATCCCATCCCATCCCATCCCATCCCATCTCGTCCCATCCCATCCCAGGGATCCCAACCCATCCCACGTATCCCATCCCATCCCATCCCATCCCATCCCATCCCATCCCAGGGATCCCATCCCATCCAAACCCATCCCATCCCATCCCATCCCATCCCATCCCATCCCATCCCATCCCATCCCATTGTAGCCCATCCCAACCCTTCCCACCCCATCCCATCCCATCCCGTCCCATCACATCCCATCCCAGAGATCCCATCCCAGGGATCCCATCCCATCCCAGGGATCCCATTGCTGCCCGAAACCCCAAGTAAAACACAAACTAACAGAGTGTCAGTTTATGCGGTGCTTTATTCAGGGCCCGGGGACCTGCGGACTCGCGTCCCAAGTCAGGATCCCGCTGGTTCCCTTTTTAGAGGGTTTTTTTATACCCTTTTTACAAATGGTTTATGTGCAGAAGTACACATTCTTCTGTAGATACATTCACCTTGAAGATAGCATTTTGGCGTCATAAATCTTACATGGTTGCTTATCTTAGGACTATAGTGTTCTCCCCCTCAATCTCTCTCTTATGCCACTGCCCACCACCAGTACTTTATTTATGTTTAGACTTTAACCTTATCACTAACGGTTCTGCATGCTCTCAGCACAGCACATTCTTAAGTTAGTTTCCCAGGGCCTACTCTGGGGACTGCAGTCTTCAAGCCTTAGCATTACTACTACTATTATGGTTTATACACTTTATATTCTAATATTCAGGATTTCTAGTCCATACGGTAACAACTCCCCCCTTTTGAGCATTTTTCAGAGCCTTCTGCAAGGATGCTCAATTCTTCCAAGTGATAGTTTTCAGATATGATGGTGGAGGGTTGTTTCAGGAAGTTGGTTGAATCACTTCTTTTCGAGTCAGGGCCTTCATGATTTGCCGTGTATGTGTTCCTTCTTTAGCAATTATTCCTAAAAGACACCTATATATAATCACAATTACTACAATGATTATTACAATCATTATTCCATTTTGAATAATTGAGGATAACCAACCAGAGACCTGGATTCCTAAAGAACTGAATAAAGCTCCAACCCAATCATGTTCTGCATTCTTTTGTACTTCATGTATGTTTAGTTCAATTCGCTCCAATTGACCTATATTCTTTTCTACTTCTTTCGTGACATTTGGGATATGTACACAACAGTGATCATCCCTTCCTTGTAAATATCCACAAATTTCGTGTTCCTTTAATAAGAGCAGATTTAATGCCATTCTATTTTGGATTGTCATCCTGGTTGTGGCTTGTAATTGTATATTAAGATCTTTAAATCCCTTCTTTGTTACTGCTGCCAATCTTTTTGTCTGCTCTAGTAATTTATATAACATTTCCCGGTTTCTATATGTAGATACAGGTGCAAATAAGGATTCAAGCATCCAACCGAATTTTACACTTTCCCCCGGTTCGTGCCATTCATTCTCTAGATTTTCTGCTTCGACTATCTCAGGGCTTAATCCCCTTTTCGTTCTTTTCTCTTGGTCCTTCTTGGTTAATTTGGACTGTTTCCAAAATGGACATAAGGTTGGTATCCCTAACGTTATTTGAGTAATCGGACCACCTATCAGTAAATGTGTAGTCCATTGGCCATGTCCCATTACCCAGACTGAATTTCCGGGGCTTCGTACTGTGGTTGATTGACAATTTTTTCGAGCTCCTTTTAATTCTTTCGTTATTGTATGGTTGTATCTCTGACATTTACATCCTCATTTTAACAACACCCGAACGGGTACCAATCCAATTTGGGATTCTGGGGTATCATAGGTTATGACTTTACTACAGTTCCAACCTGATATTTGGGCTAGTCTGCTGTGGTGCACTGTTTCAACTTCGAGGGCTCCTGGATGTTCCTGTTTTCTTGACCACTCGATACACCAGTGTATTGATCCGATATAACTATAGGGTTCGAGTAGGCTAGGACCTCAAATTGCTTTCCATTGCTCCTACTCTTCTTTTCCTTCCTGACACACTATTTCATGATAATAATCTACTACAGGTTTTCTTCTTTTCTGATTTACTTCAAATGTGCACCACCCAACATTGTTGTATTGACCTATTTCAGTGAATACAGAATTTGGTAATTTTAAACATTTCGATCTTTGCCCTGGGGTTGACCACCGTCTTTCATAGGTATAAACCTCTTCTACTATTTTAGTGCGATTTCGTAGCTCTTTGTGGCATTTTCTCGTTCCATTTACTATTTTTGGGGGCATTTCTTCTAATGGGACGATTCCCCACGGTATAGGGTCACTTGCTGCCTTTGGCAAGGGCAAACACGCTGTTATCGCTGTTACATTTTGCATTTTCTCAAAATCCCTAATTAATCCCACTACCAAATTCTCTTGCCCCAATTCCTGTTTTTCATTTTCCATTTCTTTTGCTTGTTGGACCATTCTAGTTTTTCTCATCCTGCAAAGATTCCCTAATTTAAGAGTACAATTGATTCTCAATGAAGGACCATCCCACATGTCAATTCTCATACTTGTGGGTGTTACTTGTATTGGATAAGAATGCCCTTCTGTCTTAAAACCCTCCACTAAAATTTTTACATTTAAGTTCCCATAATCGAAATTTTCCCTAATCCATACCATGCATGAAAATTGACCAACCTGGGCTTTTTGCAAGTGTGAGATCATTAGGGTAGTATTACCTTTCTGCTGTTTCATATCCCAAATTGTCACAATTTTTTCTGAAAATACCTTATTTGTAGTGATCAATTTTCATTTTGTCTTTACTTCATCGAATCCAGCTCCTTGGTTATTAGAAAACAAACAGGTTAGATTTACATTTGCCCTTTGTGGTACAATCACTGTTGGTTTAGGGACAGTAACTTTAACAAAGGCATCTCCGATACGAGCAATGCTCAACATTAACATCGCAATCAAGGCCTTGCCCTGAACACTAGTTTTGTGTCGGTTAGAGGTTGGACTTCCCATCGTGACGGGACTTTCTTGATTCGGGTGTAGTGTATTCAATTGTCGATCCCTTGGACCTTTACGGCTGTGTATGTAGTCATAATCACTTGTTGGGGGCCGTCCCATGTTTCTTTTAGTGGTTCCACATTCCAGTTTTTAATGTAGACTTGGTCTCCAGGCTGTATATCGTGGACGGGATTCTCCAGAGGCAAAGGTCGATTCCACTGCAACGCCCCCCGTAGTGCTGTAAGAGTCTTATTGAGAGACAAAATGTAATTTACCAGTACCTGATCTCCCACCACATTAGGGTCCCCTTTGTAAGTTGCAGCATGATAGGGTTTGCCGTATAAAATTTCATACGGACTTACTCCTACCTTGTCTCTAGGTTTGATTCTGACCCTTAACAGAGCTAAAGGTAATGCTTGAGGCCATTGTATCTTTGCTTCTTGGCAGATTTTCTTAATTTGGCCTTTTAGTGTCTGATTCATTTTTTCTACTTGTCCACTAGACTGAGGTCTCCAAGGTGTATGGAGATTCCATGTTATCCTAAGTACCTTAGCCACTTCTTGCACTATTCCTGCCACAAAATGAGGTCCCCTATCTGAGGACATCCCTAGTGGGATTCCAAACCTAGGGATGATTTCTCGAAGTAAAGTTTTAATCACTTCTTTTGCTTGGTTTGTTCTACATGGGAATGCCTCTGGCCAGCCTGAGAAGGTACATACATAGACTAAAACATACTTATACCCTTGTGCTTTTGGTAATTCTGAAAAATCTATCTGCCAATAATCTCCTGGCTGTGGGCCTATTTGCAATTTTCCCATTTGCACTTGCCTACGTGTCATTGGGTTGTTCTTAATACAAACTGGACACATTGCATTGATCCTTTTGGCCATTGTTAACATTTGATTGGAGATTATTTCTTGTTTTAGAAATTGCACTAAAGCTTCTGCTTCCCAATGGCATTTGTTATGTTCAATTTTTAATATCATTCTCATTATTTTTGTTGGCAATATCACTTGTCTTACGGCAGTTACATACCATCCAGCCGCATTCTTCTTAGCTTGTACTAGCCGTGCTAATTTTTCGTCTTCTGGTAGGTATACTGGTACTTCGTCCATGAAAGCTTCCGCAGGGTTGGTACGTGCTGGTAGCAACGCCATTTGGGTCCATACCTCGCGAGCAGCCTGTCTGGCTGCTCTGTCAGCCAGACGATTTCCCTGGAATGCTCTTTCTTCTCCCTGCTGGTGTCCTTTTACATGCATTACTGCTACCGCCTGGGGCTTATGTACTGCTTCCAGTAGTTGCACAATTTGTTCTCGGTGTTTGATTGACGAACCCTGTGAATTTAATAGTCCTCTCTCCTTCCATAATGCCCCATGTACATGTATTACCCCAAATGCATATTTAGAATTAGTCCAAATATTTACTTTTTTCCCTTGACTCAATTCCAAGGCTCGGATGAGGGCTTGGATTTCAGCTTGTTGTGCTGATGTTCCGGGAGCCAAGGCTCTGGCTTCTATAACCTGTCTTAGAGTTACCACTGCATACCCGGCGTACCTGGTTCCATTCTCCACGAAACTAGATCCATCGGTATACAGCTCCCATTCAGGTTCGTCTAAGGGCTCATCCTTTAGATCCTTGCGGGTAGCGTATACCTGTTCGATGGTCTCCACACAGTTGTGTACCAGGTTGCCTTCTTCTTGGGTGGCTCTAAGAAATTCGGCTGGATTGAAATGGTTAGTTACCTTCATTTCAACATCATCATGTTCCCTAAGGATTGCCTGGTATTGCAGCATACGGCTGGAGGAGAGCCAATGCCCCCCTTTTTGTTCCAACACTGCTATTACCATATGTGGGACAAACACTTCCATTTTTTGCCCCATAGTTAGTTTTCTAGCTTCTTGTATCAGAAGCACTGTTGCAGCAACAGCTCTAAGGCAGCCAGGCCATCCAGCGCTTACTGGATCCAGTTGTTTTGAGAAGTACCCCACCGGGCGCTTCCATGTTCCCAATTTTTGTGTCAACACCCCAATTCCCAGTCTTTGCCTCTCATTTACATATAGCTGAAAGGGTTTTGTGAGATCTGGCAACCCTAATGCAGGTGCCTCTTTTAGGGCTTGCTTCAAGTTCTGAAATGCCTTTTTTTGTATTTTATTCCATTTAAATTCAGGATTCTTGACTGCCTCATACAGAGGTTTTGCTTTTAGTCCAAATTCTGGAATCCACAACCGACACCACCCTGCCATTCCTAAAAAGGACCTTAACTCTTGTGAATTTCGAGGTGTTGGTATAGCACATATGGCCTGGATCCGGTTCACCCCTAATTTCCGAACTCCTTGTGATATTTCGCATTCCAAATAAATGACTTGTGTTCTTACCAGCTGGGCCTTTTCTTTTGACACTCGGTATCCAGCTTGTCCGAGCATGTTGAGGAGTTCAATGCTGAGTCTGCAACAGATGTCTTTTTCTGTTGAGGCTAGAAAAATATCATCTACGTACTGTAAAAGAATAAATGAGGAAGGTGACTCCTTTACCTGAGTTAGTCTCCATTCTTCTAGTTCCCGGGCTAATTGGTTTCCGAAGATGGTTGGAGAATTCTTGAATCCTTGTGGTAAGCGTGTCCAGGTGAGCTGTCTTTTCCGTCCTGTAGCAGGATTTTCCCATTCGAAAGCAAAAATTTTTCTACTTTCAAATGCCAAAGGGATACAGAAGAATGCATCTTTCAAGTCAATTACTGTGAACCATTTAAATATCTTTGAGACAGCTGTTAGCAATGTATATGGATTTGCTACTACTGGATGAATATCCTTTGTTATATTATTAATTGCCCTTAGATCTTGAACTAACCTGTACTTACCATTGGACTTCTTTACCGGAAATATGGGGTATTGAATTCTGATTCACATTCCTGTAATATCCTTAAACTGACAAACTGATCTATTAAGGGTGCTACTCCTTTCCGAGCCTCCAGTTTCAGAGGGTACTGCCTTATCCGTACGGGTTGTGCTCCTTCCTTCAATTCCACAACTACCGGTTGTGCTGCTTTTGATTTTTCAGGAATCCCTATTTCCCATACCCATGGTACCACAGCCTGTTCTATTTCTGTGGGGATTTCTGTTGCCTCTACTTCTTTCACTGTAAATAATTTGGCTATATTATCTTCTGGAATTTCTAATTTTACTTTTCCTTTTTCAAAGATTATTTTTGCCTCTAACATTGATAACAAATCCCTCCCTATTAATGATTCTGGGCTATTTGGCATATATAAAAATTGATGATCAAATTCTTTCCCCCCAAACTTTATATCCAACGGACGTAAAAATGCCCTTTCTTCCACCTGTCCTGTAACCCCTACCACCCGAATGGTAGAATCACTTAGAGGTCCTAATTTGGTGTTAATAGCAGAATATGTAGCCCCCGTATCTACTCTAAATTCCAATGGTTCCCCGTCTACTTCTAAGACTACCTTCAGATCCCGATCTAGTCAGCTTTGATTCTGGTAGCTTCCCATCATAAAGGCTTGGGCGACACCTTGTGGCCCTCCACGAACTGCACGTGAATTATTTATCAACCCCTCCCCGCTATTTAGCCCGAATCCCATACCTTGATTAAGTGGACATTCGTTTTTTCAGTGTCCTCTGTTCTTGCACAAGGCACACTGATTCAATCCCAATCTCATTCTTCCTTGTCCCATTTGTAATTGGTTTGGGAATCCCCTTCCACCCATCGAAATTCCTCCCCTAGCCATTCCTCGCCCCCGTTCGCGCCCCCGGCCACCTCCCCACATACCATTCCCCGTTATCTGCTGTAGTACTGCCAACATACTAGCTTGTTGCTTCTTAGCAGTCTCTTTTTCCCTATTATTATATACCTTCCACGCAACTTCTAAAAGTTTATCCAAATTTCGTGTATCTTCCCCTTCTAATTTCTGCAACTTTTTCCGAATATTCTCTTGGGATTGTCCCATAAAAATTAAAGCTAGCTGCAATTTCCCTGATTCTCCTTCAATTTCCAAACTGGTATATTTTCGAGCAGTTTCCTTAAGCCTTTCTAAGAAAGTTGACGGGGACTCATTTTTCTCCTGCTTTACTGAATACAGCTTGGACCAGTTTAACGTCTTAGGTATCCCGCTCCGTATTCCTTCTATTAACAATTCTTGATAAGCCTTAAGTCTATGGTGACCCCCTGTTGAATTAACATTCCACTCTGGATCCTCTCGCGGCACCAAATCGTTTAATGTACCATCCGCTATTTGCAACCTAATCATTTCTCGTGCCTTTTCCCTCATAGCTCTAAACACCATCTCTTTCTCAGTAGAGTCCATTATTGTATCCAGTAAAACCTGTAAATCATTCCAGTCTGGATTCTGTGTTTTAATCACCATTTTCACTACCCTTGCCGCCCGTTCAGGATCCTCCCGATAAGCCCCCACAGACTGCTTCCAAATTAACAAATCATTAGGAGAAAAAGGAACTTTCACCATTACTCGTTCCCCGTGGGGTCCGACCGCTTCCCGCAACGGAGCCATCAATTGTGCATCCCTTTTTCCCTTCTTCTCCCGCCCGCTACGGGTCCTTTCACATAGAGGAGTACGCGGCTTATCAACGACTTTTCCTTTCTCTAAATCCCCCCCTTTTTCTTCCTCATTCACCTCTTCGTCCGACTCACTCGATTCACTCTCTTCCGGGGGGGGTGCACTAGGTGCTACCAACAGAGAAACATCCTCCTCAGGGT